>NC_134826.1:26433520-26644322 GCF_004210375.1 Tachypleus tridentatus | reverse complement strand
CAAAACTACACGAGGACAATCTGCGCTAGCCATCCCTAATTAGCAGTGTAAGACTAGAGGGAAGGCAGTTAATCACCATCCCCGCCAACTCTTGGGCTTATTACACTTTTACCAACGAATCACTGGGATTCCTGTCTCATTATATAGCGTAGTCAAGGCTGAAAGGGCTGCAGGTTTGGTGTGACGGGGAGTCGAGTGTCTGAACCACCTGGCCATACCTGGTCTAAGATGTTAGATAGCCACATTTTACATTGTTTCTTCAGGAATCGTGCATGGATATGTCGGTACGTATTCTGTGTAAATCTGTACATTAAAAGTTAATGTGTATATTATTTTTTCTTTTTGATTTTTTTAAGCTGGTATGCTAAATACGTTATTCAGCTTCCTGGGAATAATATTTATGGTCGTGTTCTTCATCTGTACACATCTGCGATGTGACATTTTAACTACCTCCTCTATGGTTTTCTCATCATCATACGTCATCACTTGATGAAGATCCTGTCTTACTTATTTGACACTTCTTGACAAAACACACCGAGACTTCAGATAAGCGCTGAAGCCACAGAACGTCTGGCATATGCAACATCAACAGGTGGATCATTAGGTTGTTTATTTTGCCTGGAGGTTTACATTAATCTTACGTGTCTGATGTTTGCAGCAGTTATGATGTCACTTAACATCCTTCCCAATCAGGCTTGGACGTTTATAACCACAGTCTCGTGTTAATCATTGATCAATGTAACGTTTTCTAACGCTTCTGTTTCTGCCTCTAAATTATTTCTCCTTGGTTTCAACTTGACATATTTATACACTTAAAGGAGGAGCTTTCCAGGCTCTTATATCTAGTTCTTCATCATTCCTTCAATAGATGGTTTTGATGTAAAAACAGTGCTGACTTGTATTGAAGTTAGTACTCTATTGTAAAATACACACATCACCACCATAATTCTACAAAAGGAAGAAATGAAACCAAAAGTTAAATATGGTGCACTAACAAGGAATCTGACGACTTTATGGTGAATATTTCAAATTTAATGGACAAAAGTTTACCATGGGCCAAAGACGCAGTATATAATCAGTTTGAGTACGTATATATATGCGAAGAGTGTGTTTTAAAAACCTGTTTGCGAAACCGTAGAACTAACATAATATACGTTTTTCAAGAATGAACGTATGATAAAAAAAAATAACTTGATTTGCAAACTGAGGTCGATCAATTTAGCTGTAATGTTTTCAAGGAAAAGCAATATTTAGTTGTCTTGAAAGCTCTTTATGCTCTTGGTTCAGTTAACGTCTAAGGATTTAGTTAGGAAGATAAAATTTTAAAAGCTATTTTCCAAGAGCAGGAAGTTCAAAAACTGATTTATTTTCATTGTTGCTTACGATATTCCAAGCCTCTTGTGAGTGGCTACATCGCTGTAAATAGTTACAAACGTAATTTTCGTGTATAATATATATATGTATATATATAAATTTGTCAGTCTAACAATGAAAGTGTATTCAACTCTTTTTAAAGAAAGTCGCTCGAAGTGAGCGTCGGTTACATTACTTATGACTGTTTTTTTCATTTGTTGTATATGTAGAGAAATTCCATTTGCTAACATGTAAACCTTAACTTTCGACAGGTAAACTAGACAGTTCTATGTACAGTGTCAATATTTTTCACAACTGAAAAAGAATGAGGTCAAACTTGTTACATCAACGGTTTTTCAAATATATCTAGAAGATACAAAGACCGGACGCACATTTTTGAGAAATTCAAATTTTAAAAGAAAAAGTAAATCGAAAAATAGTTGATAATGTTAGAGTAAACTATACTTTGGGCAATTCCACAAACATAGAAACTCATTTTAAATTAAAATCACTACAAAGGGTATACAAATACTTATAATTGTACACAATGTTTCATTACCAATTTTAGGCTTCAATTAAAAAGTTAAAGCTTTAAAATTATTATTACGTAACAGACATAGATTTTGAATAATTGTAAAATTCTCAGTTTAATATGATAGATAAAGATGTTAGTTGTTGCTATTTGTTATTCAATAATCAATCATTTAGATATTGAAGAAATTAAACTCCTCAACTTTCTAAAAACATGTTGAATTGCGTTTTTTTGTTATTTGAAATGTGTATTAAAATGTGTGGAGTTATAAATTGTTGTTTACGCATCTAGTGACATCTTAACTTACATCTGGACTTACAAAGCTAGAAACCAGTTTCCGTACCTGTTGTGGACAGAGAGTACAGTTAACCCATTGTGTCGATTAATTACAAACAAACTAACATTTTAAAAAACGTGCTTTCACATTTACAGGAAATGTTAACTTTGCTATGAACACTGTTCGTACAGTGCAATTTCATTCAAAGACAAAACTAACCAAGTCACTTATGCACGTAAGCGATGTACATGTTTTAAATACGTAGCGTACCGTATGTTTAAACAATCTTTGAGTCTCAGCATGTCGAAAGAGTCCACATCGTCACGCGCCATCATGCTTTATCTGACGACAGAACCAACACATTTTATACCAATAGAAATGACGTACTAATTACTCTAGCATTGTTTGTTTGATAATAAATACAGAGAACGTGAGATATGGTTTCATAATAAACTCAGAAAACATTGAGATATATTATTTTAATAAAAATAGTGGCCATAATATATAATATATTAAATAGAAAACCCGAAAAATATATGATATTATAAGAATACAGAAAATGTAAGATATATGATTTGATAAAAGATGTAGATAAAATAAGGGAATATGATTTGATAAAACATACAGATAAAAATACAGATAAAGTAAGGAATATGATTTGCTTTGTCTGCTGAACTCCTTCTACTGGCAAGTTGGATTCTATTATGAGAAAGTAGAAACATTTGGTGTTGATATTTTATAATTTTCATAATTCTTTGAATACTCGACAAATGAAAAGATTGAAACATTGAGGGTTAACAACGTGTGTAATTCATCAAAGAAGGCCTAAACTTCCCTTCAGCGTAAAGTATCGAAGATAATAAAAAAGTAAAAATGTTTAATGTATAGTGTAGTTTTTCCGTGATCCAATGACTTCTCCATAGGTTCTGTCAGTAAAATTAATATTAATGAAACAACATGTCCAGATGGTCTGGTAAAACCTTCGTACAATAAAGAAATCTCAAGAACAAAATATGTTTCATTTCAACATTCTTTAGCTATATGACACTATTCATCCTTAGAATGTTTGTATACTCTAAACGCTTTTAGTACAATATAAATAAAAATGAATGTACTTAACAGTTGGTGATATATATAAATATTTGAATGTATAAAAGAGCGCGAAATTTAAGATTACCTAATCTAGTATGAATATTCTGTGTATTTCTGTTTTCCCACCCAAAACAAGATATATCACCAATACCTTTAAGGGAACGAAAGAAATGGCTTAGCAATAAATAATAATTTTAAACAAAAAGATGGTAAAACTCACTTTGGTATTGTTGACGATACTTCGTCTTTAATGCTATTGTATTTTTATCAGATATCTTAAAACATATTAAATCCGTTTTCTCTAACGTATCCCTGGTTACTAAGAGATAATTTTACGTCCATTTAAAATTATATAGTATTTTACTTTTTTTATCTACCAGTTTTCCAATTTGTCACATCCACCTAACCCCAAGCGCATTAAAAGCACCTTCCTTACTGAAATAATTAGACAGATGTTTACATGTTTATTAAATATTCATATTTCCAATAGTTTATACTTACAATTATGTTCTGTTTATTAGATGCGCTATAATAAAAAGTCATACTTATGAAGTACTCATTTTTTTCTTTGTTAGAAAATATTTTTAGTAACATTTAACTTAAATTTAGGTTTAAGTGCACTTTCTAAAGATTTGGATGTGAGTTTTCTGAGCGATTTATTGATATTTTCATATATCTCACCCGTGTCAGACTGATACTTACAATAAATTAAAACATATATGAACAGAGATACTTAATTACTGTAACATTCCCAGCACGTGTGTGGTACTTCACAGACTTTCGAGGGCTTCTTGTGGTGTAAAATGTTATAGATATTTTAGTCCTTATTGATTCTGTTTTCTTGAATTTCTCGAAATGTAATTTATTTTCATCGTTCATTTGAAAATAAGTGAAAAATGTAACTATATTTTATTGTCGAAATATTTCTTTTTTGTTTTTGTGGTTCCTGTTAAGCACAATGGTACACAATTAGTTATGCGTTCTTTGTCCACCACGGGTATCAAAACCGGATTTAAAACATCGTAAACCGATTTGAATTTATTTGTTAACTTAACTTTTAAAAATCACATTTTAGTACATTTTCACACATAATTCAGTGAATTGTACAATAATTCAAAGAAAGTATTCACTTAAATAAGCCTCCAGTGGCACAGCGCATTGTCGGCAGACTTATAACGCTGGAACGCGGGTTTCGATAGCCATGGGGGGCAAAGTTTTGTGTTTAATTTTAAACATACAAACAAATCATTAAAATGAATTATTCAGACTGGTGAGTTTCAAAGTAACGAAATTAACAAGAATGTGAGTGTGTAGTGACAATACATAGGCTTCAAATGTAGACTTGTTGAAAGTTTAGTGTTTTTTAATATACTTAGATGTTTTGTTTTAACGCGCCTGTACGAAAAATGGATAGTGATAAACATTAAATATGTACTTCTAAATAAAGTATTTGTTCTAAAAAAATCGTTAAAACAAGGTTGCTTTTCTATCATTGTGAATGTTTTATTTAAGTACGTTGTGAAATGTATCTTATAACACATCATCACTCGGTCTCTATTTTCATATTAACTAACGAACGAAAAGAATCTATCTAACGTGTGTAAAATAAAATATAAATTTAAACCTATGTTTTGGAATCAATGTTCTTGAAATATTTAAATATAGAAAAAAAATCAGGACTCAACATAGTTTCGTTGTTGAGTATTGTAAAACACATTTAGTACACATAATATTTTTATTGAACAAAAGCAGTTTTGTTATGCTTATTTTGATTTTGGTATTATTTTATTGTGGTAACATTGCTTGACTACAATTATACATAAGGTGTTTTGCTTATGGTTTGTTTCTTCCATAGCTAAGACATTAGTGATAGAGGGCCAGGAACGACCTAAACTTCAGATTTCTGTGAAACCAAGGTATCGTTATTCGTGTCCACTGTCACAAAAACGATCTCCTCTCTTTCAGGTTGCATATGTATCATAATAGTGACTGTCAAAACCTACGGTCAAACAAAAGTAAACAGAGATGACAATGAACATCATTGACCGTCTTTTCTCTTCTCTAGCAGGTATAAAATCATGTGAAAAAGTTAGGACATCCTATGAAATCCTGTGTATTTTTGTAACATTTTTGGATATATAGATATTTAATTTCAATTTTAACAATACTGAGAGATTATAGGAATATAACTAAACAATTAAAACTAAAGAAAACATTTTTCAAGATCTTCTATAAATGTAATTCAACAAAAATGCATATTCTAACTGAGGAAAAGTTAGGACATCCCAACATTTATTCCCACTTAAAATGGCTCAACTAACACACAGGTGCACATGATCAGAAGATCGTTACTCAGCATTTTGAATGAGGCTTGCCCTATTTAAACCTCAGTCATTTAGTTTGGTGTGCTCCTGACTGTTAAAGTGAGAGTGAGCACCATGATGAGAGCAAAAGAGCTGTCTGGGGCCTTCAGAAAGAAAATTGTAGCAGCTTATGAGTCTGTTAAGGGATTTAAAAAGATTCCAAAAGTTTTGAAATCAGCCATTCCACATGACCAGAAAATAGTCAACAAGTGGAGGCCTTTCAAAACAACTGCCAACATGCCCAGGTCTGGTCGTCCACGGAATATCACTCAGGGAGCAGACCGCAAGATGCTAAAAGAGGTGTCCAAATACCCTAACATGTCATCACAGGGTCTATAGCAGGCTCTAGCTGCTGTTGATGTGAAAGTGCATGCCTCTACAATCAGAAAGAGACTGCACAAGTTTAACTTGCATGGGAGGTGTGCAAGGAGGAAACCTTTGCTCTCTAAGAGAAACATCAAGGCCAGACTGTAGTTTGCTAGAGAGAATATAGACAAAAACCAGGACTTCTGGAATAATGTTCTTTGGACAGATGAGTGAAAAATTGAATTATTTGGACACCAGAACAGAGGACATGTTTGGCGTAAACCAAATACAGCATTCCAGGAAAAGAACCTCATACAACTTGTAAAGCATGGAGGTGGAAGTGTCATGGCTTGGGGCTGCTTTGCTGCAGCAGGACCTGGACAGCTCACAATCATAGAATCCACCAGGAATTCTACTGTATATCAAAGGGTACTTGAGGATCATGTGAGACCATCTGTACGAAAATTAAAGTTGAAGCGTGACTGAACCCTGCAACACGACAATGGCCCAAAACATACTAGTAAATCCACCAAGAACTGGCTGAAAACTAAGAAATGGAAAGTTCTGGAATGGCCGAGTCAAAGCCCAGATCTTAATCCCATTGAGATGCTTTGAGGTGACTTAAAACTAGCTGTACATGCAAGAAACCCCTCAAACATCTCACAGCTGAAAAAAATCTACATTGAGGAGTGGGGCGAACTTTCTTTAGACCGATGTCAAAGACTGTTAGATGGCTACAAGAAGCGTCTCACTGCAGTTATTTTAGCCAAAGGGGGTAACACTAGCTATTAGGGAGTAGGGTGTCCTAACTTTTTCCTCAGTTAGAATATGCATTTTTGTAGAATTACATTTACAGAAAATCTTGAAAAGTCTTTTCTTCAGTTTCAATTGTTTGGGTATATTCTTATAATCTTTCATAATTGTTGAAATTGAGAATAAATATCTATATAGTCAAAAATGTTACGAAAATACACAGGCTTTCATAGGGTGTCCTAACTTTTTCCCATGACTGTAACTCAGGTAAATAGCCTTTTATCTAATTTTGAACAAACAGTTTGAAGAAAAACAACAAAAACTTAAATCTGACAATCCTATTGTAATTTTCACTGTAATCCCATTAGATAAAGATTTTCTACAAACGTTATTTATCTTCTTATTTTGCCCATTTTAAATATTAAATATCTTATAAAATTAGAACCAACCTTTTAGTTTACCTGCTATGTGTTTTATTATGTGAACACATAAACAGGACAACACTAAATAATAATAGATGCACAATGTAGAATTATTAAATAAAAAAGAGCATATTAAATAACATGAATAGTATGAGTGATCGTTGGTGAAAGGAGGTTTTTGCATATATACGTCTCACTCAGCAGAAACAAGACAACATCTTCCATATTTAACTACAGTTGTCTTGGCTTTAAAGGTGGTATTATAATAACATAACATCACTACGTAATGTGGATGTTGTGGCCCAAAATGACCATTTTGTGAACTGCACTTTTAGGAAAGTATTTTGTCTTAATAAAAATATTAAAATAATAATTAAATACAAGTAAAGCACACACTGAAATGCAGAACAAATGGTTCCATGTTACGAGAATAAAATGATAATTATTGATGCGTAATCCAATAAAGGTGGTTTATTACGGACTTCAGTATTGTAGTTCGTAATGAACTACCAGCGATGGCCACTTAGAGCTCTTAAGGACAATATTTCGTCAACGATAAACGTATGATTTTAAAAAATGAAGTATTTGGTTTCCTTTACCATTACCAGAGTAAAGAACTATTTTGTAATGAACATTCAAAAATATTTTGAAAACTACGTGATACGTATTTCTTAAATACGCCGACCATTAATGAATTTCCAATACTTTGTGGTCTGCCTTGTAGAAAAGATCAGTTTGAAAATGATGAATAATTTGTTCACTGATAAACTCATAATCACACTTGTAATTTGTGCTCGTTCTGCAGAAGATATAATGAGGTCGTCTCTTATTATCAATAGATTCTCTTTTACACACAATTTCTCTTATATTCGATTTCGTTGAGAGAACCACTAAAGACACTTTTACTCAAGCTAATAAATTTATGTCTACAAGTGAGTTAATACACACGTAAAGACAACTAACAAAAAGGAATCGATTTCCTTAGTTTAAGGGGAAAATGATGCTGTTAGAGCCGAATAGTTTGTAATAAAAAATAAACTACTTTGGTTGTAGTGCAACTCTAAGCAAAATATGCTCATTATTATACGGAAAACCTTGAGAAAAACAGCATTACAAATAACTTCTTTTTTATTGAAACGTACAAAACAACCAACCCTCAACGTGTACACTACTTTAAAAGATAAATTAATGGAAACAAAGCTTATCATGGGCACACATAAACGGGCGCGGCATGGTCAGTTCGTATAGCCACTCGACTCGTAATCCGAGGCTCGAGGGTTAGAATTTCCGTCACATCAACCATGCTCGCCCATTTCAGCCTTTGGAGGTGTTATAATGTAACGATCAAGCCCACTATTCGTTGGTAAAAAAAGTAGCCCAAGTGTTAGCGGTGGGTGGTGATGACTATCTGTTTTCCCTCTGGTTTTACATTGCTAAATTAGGGACGGCTAGCGCAGATAGCCCTCGTGTAGCTTTGCGCAAAATTCAAAACAAACCACACGTACATATTTTACCAAACGATCTTCATTAATTCATATAAATGAATCTGTCCGTTAAAAATCAATTATCTGAAATGTTTTTAATGATGAAGTTAAACGCTACGTGCCTGTTTAATTCATATCGAAGAGTCAAGTATAGAATGTTTCTAATTTAAAACAGAAATTTTCAAATGAAGAAAACTAATAACTAAGGAAATTACATGAAAGTCTAAGAAATTTGAACTTCATTATTTCGCTTGTTTGTTTTGGAATGCGTACGTGAAAAGCCCTTTTACACTCTATTAAACTACGCAAAAATGAAATTAATAAGAGTAGAAAAGTAAGGATAACGTTACCACGTGTGCAAAAGAGAAGTGTGTGTAAATAGTGTTATGTGTATCTGTCACCCCTCAGAGCCACGTCTCAGAGACCAGTGTTTATGTGTTAAGGTTCTAAGTATTAGCTTCTTCATTTTTTGTAAACACTTAGAGAACTCGTACCATACCGAATTTTAAAACTTGCTCTGATACTCAGGTTTTGAAAGCATATCTAGATCTGATGTGTCTCACTAGATAAGTCAATCAGTTTGTCAGTTTTATCACACCTCTCAATCTGTCTTTTGTACTAGAGGTTTTTGGTGTGTATCTCGTGTAGTGAAATAGGAACAGCAAACTTAGGCTTAACCTTGCTGCCTTTGAGACTCCCCGTACGGCCATTATGTTTATTCGGAACTCTCTGTACCTAAGCTGTTACACGAGTAGTTAGGGAGGTCACTCAACAGTTTTCATTTATTTAAATATGCAGCATTTGCTTTACATTTTATAAACTTAGTGCATTCATAAACAAAATATCACAATGAAAAAAACGTTTTTACGTGTACGGCTATTAAGACTGTCTGGTAATAAGGACGTCATTCTATTTCTGCTATAAGCTTTGTTATAACGGACGTGACTTAATAGTACTAACTTGCAGATATAAAGGGTTACACTGCATATTATATATTTAAAAGTTTTGTTAATATCGTATAAATGTTCAAATACAATAATTTGTAAGATTAATGCTGATAATAATTACACATGTTTGAAACTGAAATATGGGAACTTCGCTTATTCTAATATTTAATTCGTAGGGCTCCATACACTTATGTGTAAACACAGTATTTGGCTAATGGAGTTCTGATTTTATTTATATTATTGAACAAAAATCTCTAAAATGTGTTTACGATAGACAAGATTAATTCATTGGCTCTCTAGGTTGAACATTACAATAAATCTGTAAGGACTATAAAAAACACTCAGAAGTGAAATGAAACAAATCTATCACTAATTTTAAAATATTATTTAAATAGAAACTTCGTAATGGGATTATTTCAACACTGTATACTGTGGCGTTAATTAACGTTTGTCGTAGATTTGCTCACATTTACTCATGTGTATCAAGTGGAAACATCAAAATGCTGGCACAAAATGTTTTGTAACATGTTACAGCATGTTTCTACATAACTGAGTGAATGTTTATAGACTAAATACATCTGAAAGAAACACGTGCATATATGTTATATGAGAAAACTATTTTTTAACCATTATATCAATTTTGTGTATGATCGTAACCGTTATACGTGGATAATTTTTTTTTTTTAACACTTAACCTGACTGAGTTTAATTCGTGATGACTAGAAACCCACTTGAAGTAAAAATGTATCCAGGACTGTTGGTATGGGTATTAACACTTTTACTAATAAACAAGAGAACAACGTTTCGACCTTCTTTAGTCATCTTTTATTAGTAACAGTTTTAATACACATACCAGCCGTCCTGAGATACGTTTGGTTGAATTATTACTAAAAAGTATTATCATCGAAATTAGAATGGTTTGGATGCATCTAGGTACCTATAATTTTTAAAATAAAAGGGTTTCCAAGAAAAGTAAGATGGGGGTCGTAATGTTTAATTTGTTTTTTTAACTTTACTTAATTTTCCAAAATTAATCATTTGTAAAATAACGTTCCGACGGTCAAGAACCCTTAACAAACCAAGTTAAATGGACTTATAAATAAATTTTTTTTCTCTTTCGAAGACAGTGATTATTATACGAACCCTAATGTTTAACTATATAATGTTTAGACAAGTAATATAGTTATATTCTAATGTTAAATAGGCACACCACTAATGTTTTAATATAGTTATGCAGCAAATTCCTAATGTTTAGACAAGTAATATAGTTTTTTCTCTTTACAAGTAATATGTTATACAGCACACCATTCCTAATGTTTAGACAAGTAATATAGTTATACAGCACACTATTCTCTAATGTTTAGACAAGTAATATAGTTATACAGCACACTATTCTCCTAATGTTTAGACAAGTAATATAGTTATACAGCACACTATTCTCTTGTGTTTAGACAAGTAATATAGTTATACAGCACACTATTCTCCTAATGTTTAGATAAGTAATATAGTTATACAGCACACTATTCTTCTGATGTTTAGATGAGTAATATAGTTATACAGCACACAATTCTCCTAATGTTTAGACAAGTAATATTGTGAGTAGTGTTATTATTATTTGAGAACAAGCCGCGTGAAATCGTGATTTTAGATTTGAATATTTTTTAATTTACACCAGAAAATTCGTTAGCTCGTTATTTTTTCAGCTCGATAAAATATTTAACATAAGCCTATCGTACAGACAGTCCTCATGTAGCGTTGCGCGAAATTCAAAAACAAACATAAATATATCTACTGTTACGTTACTGGCAAACTATGGCATAAGTGTTTGTTTCTAAAATATTTTGATAAAAAATATGCCCCTAACAAAATAATGTAAGGGTGAAGACTGAGAAGAGATAACAAAAGCAGGATAATTCGTATATCATATATCCTGAAACACTCAACACCCACCAACTGTCCTTTTGTTTTGCACGTTCTCTGCGACATGGGTCCCATTACCTCCACGTAAACAAAGTAATTCTCAACATTACTACTTCTTACCAAATTACACCAAACATGCTCGCTTTTTGTAGGGGTCTTGTAATGTGACGGTAAAAGAGTAGTCCAAGAGTTGACTGTGGGTGGTAATGACTAGCTGCCTTCCATCTAGTCTTACACTTTTAAATTAGGAACGGCTAGCTCAGATAGCTCTCGTGTAACTTTGATCGAAATCCAAAACAAATAAACTTACCAAATTACTTATGTTTTATATACGTCCTTCCTCAAATTACGTATGTGATAACTAACTTGTAGCACGCATTTGTCTTTCTTTCTTACGTTTTGAAATTTCTTATGTCAAAATGCAGAATACTACTTAAATTATATTTGAAAAAATCAAATGTTATTTTGTCCATAAATCTAATACATTTTGTAGCAAGCGTTACGGAAAGATGTTAACATAGCTTAATCATTTATTAAAATAAATTGGAAGTAACGTATCTCCCAATTTTATCAAATGTCATAAGTTCCCGGGTATCTCGCGAATTAAGAGCTTGGCTGTCGTAGAAATGATAAGGGTTGACGTTTGTTGGAAACTCATCCATTACATGGTTTAATCACCTAATTCTATTTAGTGATGTCTTTTCAGCCTGCCATTGAACGTAGAGAATATATTATAAACGTGGATCTATCAGATTAAATATAGAACGCCGATGTATAAGATCTATATACGTGTTTTTGTATAGAACGTTAACTAGTTGTCTTAGAGTAAACATCTCTGCTGAAGTCAGTAAACGAGAACGAAATACTTTTAAAGACAGAATTTCTGTTAATCAGGTCATTATCATTAGTAATTACACTGAATGTAAGGAAGAAATATGACTTTGACAGTATAACAATAGGCACTTCGGGCTTTAGTCAAGTTTTCTTATATATAACTCTTTCTACTGAGGAACAAATGAGAGTGAAGCATAAAGAGTTTCTAGGTATCACAAAAATTTTTTTATGTCAATGATTTACATTTGTGTTGGTTTGTTTGTTTTTGAAATTCGCACAAAGCTACACGAGGGCTATCTGTGTTAGCCGTCCCTAATTTAGTAGTGTAAGACTACAGGAAGGCAGCTAGTCATCACCACCCACCGCCAACTCTTGGGCTACTCTTTACCAACGAATAGTGGGATTGACCGTCACATTATAACGCACCTCGACTGGGAGGGCGAGCATGTTTAGCGCGACTCGGATGCGAACCCGCGACCCCAGATTCCGAGCGCATGCCTTATCGCGCTCGGCCATGCCAGGCCATTTTCATTTGTAAACACTGTTGTTTTTACAGTAACGCTTCTCGTAAGAATTGTCATTGTTTCACAGTAAACGAATTCTTTAAAACATATTTTACCTAATAACACATTTGTCTTTCAACAAACACAAGGAATTCCTCTGGGAGTGAACTTCAGCTGACATGTGCCCGACTCATATTCGTTCACACTTAAAGTTTCACACAATACACAACTTTGGAAGAAAGATACAAGAAAGTCCTGCAAATTATTCAATCTTGTAGAAATATGTGTGATATTTATGTACGTATTATCAGGTTTATTTTAATTTGTTTCACACTCACTGTTGAACACATTTTACCTGATAAAACTAACTCTCTATAAAAGTATTTCACTAAAACCAATTTCTCTTTTTATTTACACATTAGCATTGTTACTTAAACATTTACGTTCAAAGATTTCATCGAAACATACCTTTAATTTTCAAGTTTTGAGCTTTCTATCTCCAAATACAAATACTTTGGATAAGTTTTAAAATGTATTATTTATATAAGCTTAAGAGAACAGGGTTTATAAAGCCACGCTTACTTCAAACATATGGCGTTTCTACTACTACATTTTGGAAACCAAAGTCGTGAAAGTTTGCGAGAAATTCACCATTATTCTAGCAATTACAATATAAAACGTTTAGGAGAATATGACGATCGCTTAAAAACGTAATTCATCTCTGTATGATTGTTAACAAGTTTTCTCAAACAACTGATGAACTGATTTACATGAAAGTTGGTATGCATTTAGACTATGACCCTACTTAGAATTGATTAGATTTTTTGTCAAAGCTTAAGGTCAAAGCTATGGCACAAAAAGTTAAAAAATTCCTAGCTATTAATATAGGGACCAATTTTTTATACTAACTTTTCCCTATAGCTCAGTTTAAAATAAATGGATTTTTGGGAAACTTGATGAAAATAGGTAGGTTATTATTCATCATTTTATCTGTCCAAAAACAGCCCCTATCCGTTAATAGTGGCGTAAATATGGACACATTTTTGTATTGTTTTGAGAGCCGAATAGGATCCATGCTGCGTGCGGACGTATACGCTCCGTAAGGAACTAATTACCACCTGTAAAATGGTGACTACCATTAATTTTACCTCCCATTAACTCGAGCTCTTACTGTTCTTTATGCAATTTGTTTAACAGATCCTATATAACATATTATTACACCATTCGTTAAATTATTTTAAATTTTGGTAATTTCTATAGTTTTTATATTTACCATTATTGTTACTTCCTTTACTAAGTTTTATTATTGCGAACTAGCCAGATCTTATCCTTTATATCAGGTCATCCATTAAGTAATATCCGATTTTAGGTTCAGAAAAAAGAAAAATGATCTCAAACACTTTTAATATTATTTGTGTATATGCGTATTTTCATATAACAAAGCCACATTGGGCTATCCGCTGAGCCCACCGAGGGGAATCGAGCCCCAAATTTTAGGGTTCTAAATCCGTAGACTTACCGCTGTACTAATATTATTTAATCAATAATGTACATTCCTTTATTATCAATTACTTCCTGCCAACGATTCGCAAGCTTCTGAATGCTACTTCTATAAAATTATTGAGGTTTGGAGGAAAATAATGTAGACAGGGCAGTTTTGACATTTTCATGTGATCCAAGCTCTTTTCCATCACGACAGTTCTTCAAACGTCTGAATAGATGATAATAAGATGGAACAACATATGGAGAATAAGGAGGATGTGGAAGTATTTTCCAAGTTTAGCTCTTCAGTCTTTGCAGATGTGATCCTTGCTGTATGGTGCTGTGCATTATCCAGGTGTAACACAACACCTTTACGATTGATCAAAGCAGGCATCTTTCTTTCAGTGCAACATTGAAGCGCTTTAATTGTTGACAATAAAAGTCTGATGTAATTGTTACATTGAAATGCGGCAATACAAAGTGGATCACACCAACAATATCCCACTCAAAGCTTAACAAGACATTTCTATGGCAGAGGTCCATAATGGGCTGTGCTTTAACCACTTTAACTGCATTAAGCCATTGTCTGCCGCGCTTAACATTGTTATAATATATTCATTTTTTATCTCCAGTCACTAATATGTCCAAAAAAATGAGTTACGTTCACGAGAGTGCAGAGTGGTACAAATGTCCACTCTTGTCCTAAGGTTAGCATCTGTCAAATCATGGGGAACTCATTTTCCAAGTTTTGACATCTTTACAAGCTGTTGCAGATGGTAGTGAATTGTTGAATGGGTTGAATCAAGCTTCAGTGTTAGTTCTTCAACTGTTACAGCACAATCTTCATCAAGTGCAGTCATCATTAAACTCAACAGGACGATTTGAACGTAGCACATCACTTAAGCTTTAGTAACCTGACCTGAACTTCCTTCGACATTTTCTTTCATTGAGAGACCCTGCACCATAAACACTTTGAATGTTTCGTGTAGCTTATGCTGCACTATTGCCTTTTTTAAACTCATAAAACATTATATGTCTAACGTGCTCCTCAGACAAATCCATCGTCATAAGAGGTTATTTGATTAATGATCTGAAAAGTGGAGTTGAGATAGTTTCTTTTAATTGTCTGATCATTTTTGTACACATTCTACTACACATTTTAGTCATTAAAGCCTTCTACAAAGACAGAAATTATAATGCACTTTCCATTATTAAATTTTCGGACATTACTTATGAGATGACCTGATACTTTTTGGATAATATATGGGGCTCAAACATGGTATGGCCAAGTGGTTAAAACACTTGATTCGTAATTCGAGGGTCGCGGGTTCAAATCCCCGTTACACCAAAACACACACGCCCTTTCAGCCGTATTGGTGTTATAAAGTGACGGACAATCTCACGATTCGTTGGTGAAAGAGTAGCCCAAGAGTTGGCGGTTGGTAATGATGACTAGCTGCCTTCCCTCTAGTCTTAAACTGCTAAGTTAGGGACTGCTAGTGCAGAGAACAATTGTGTAGCTTTCAGCAAAATTCAAAACGAACCAATATGGGTTCAATTTTGTTTATTACTTCACCTGCTCGATCCATATGAGTCGGATGTTGACAGCTGCAATGAGATTAATTGTGTTAGACACACTTTGTAGTATTTTTAATTTTATTTCACTAAAATTTATTAATGTTCTATTTATTTTATGTATATTTTATTAACTCAAATATTCATTTATTATTTTTTTTGTCATTTTCTTAAACATTTGGTTTTTGTTTCACGATCTCTATTGTTGTGCTACGTACGACCTGGCATGGCCAGGTGGTTAAAGCACTCGACTTGTTATTCTAGGGTCGCGGGTTCGAATCCTCGTCACACTAAACATTCTCGCCCTTTCAGCCGTGGGAGCGTTATAATGTGATGGTCAATCACACTATTCGCAGTTCTGCACCATTATAGGACACTTGCATGTAGTGTACACGCCTCTCCAATACTAACATTTTAACTACCTCTTCTATGATTTTCTCACCATTATACGTCATCACTTGATGAATATTACGACTTACTTATTTGACAAAACACACAGAGACTCTAACCATAATTGAATAGAGCAGGTGTAGATACAAAATTATATTGTATTAGAACACCTCTTTATAGGAAGCTTGCATGGATCAAAACTTAATATCAATTACTTAAGAAACTTATACGAACATGTCTTATAAATTATACTCATAAAAATTTTAAAATGTTTGAATTATTGATGAAAAAATAATAACATTTAACTAAAGTTGGAAGTAAACGCATATAGACAGACACAGAATTAATATCATATGAAAATGTAATAACATTTGCAGGATAAAGAAAGCTTACGTATAATGTAACATTAACTTTTCACGTGTTAATATGTCACAGTTTATGTGTAAGTCACTTATTGTTTTGGATGTATGTAAAAAGTAATGAATGTGTTGTATTGCATTTGGCTATTACACATAATTATTTCGTTCGTGAAAAGTAAGAGACAAATGAAACATAAACCAATTGTAACAGATATGATTTTTATTTGTCAACGGCGCGTGATGCTGTAAACACGTGGTTTAATTGATCACGGCATAGATCCTTGGAGTACTAGTAGAGCAATCTCTAAACCTTCTGACGAGAATGGGAAAACTATGCGCTACTTACCCAACTAACAAACTTACCTGCCATGTTTGTAACCAACTGTAACTGACTTTTTGTTTTATTTGTTTGGTTTTGAATTTCGCGCAAAGCTACGCGAGGGCTGTCTTCGCTAGCCGTCTTTAATTTAGGAGTGTAATTCTAGAGAGAAGGCAGCTAGTCATCACCACCCACCGCTAACTCTTAAGCTACTCTTTTACTAACGAATAGTGGCATTGACCATCACATTATAACGCCCCCACGGCTGATAGGGCGAGCATATTTTCTGTGAAGAGGATTCGAACCCGCAACCTGCAGAATACGATCCGACTGCCTTAATCACCTAGCCATTCTATAACTGAAAGTTAAAGGGATATTCAATAAGATATTGCGGTTCGAATCTTGAATCTTTCGTCAGTTTGCAAGTTAACTGTTATATCATCTACAACTCGCGTGAAACGAACGTGATAAAAACAAGAGCTATTTAAATGTTAAACACTGAACGAAATCATAACAAATCCAGTTCCTACTTAACATTTATGTGTGCATCAGTTAGTTTTATTTTAAGTCGGGAACGATCCAGTCAATAATATATACATTTCTAAAATTTGCATCTCTCATTATCTCTAGATGTAGCTAAAATTTTTTCATATAATTAACTATATAATCAAGTGCAATATAAATTATATATATCAGTAGGGCTAACTCAGTTCTAATTTTCGTCATCTATTTGAAAAGACAAAAAATTATCATTATTTCAGGAGAGAAACCAGCTGTCATGCAACACGACGTAAGTGGTTCATCGCTGAATGGAGTTCAGGCAAGATCACTGTTCTGGAATCTACTTTTATTTTTCTTCGTCACGAATTACGTTGCCAGATGATTTGACTAAAACTGTCAGTTGTTGAATTTATTGCTTGCTCAACCACATGAGTCCGACTAGTTCAAAAGATGATTGCTTATTTGACTTAAGGTTAAAACAGACGGCTTTACTTGGACCGAACAAGTTCAAAATTCTGACGCTGTTGTCAACAGTTTATAAAACTTATCATCCGAATCCCAAAACAGGCTATACGTATTAACGTCTTTATGACAATGAAATAGAGCAAACTGTTTTAATACAGAAGAATTTACCAGCTTACGAAACTCAAATCTCATAATAACAATGAACATTGCGTGTTGCCATGGGCCAAAGACGCAGTATATAATCAGTTTAAGTACGTATATATATGCGAAGAGTGTGTTTTAAAAACATGTTTGCGAAACCGTAGAACTGAGATTATATACGTTTCCAAGAATGAACGTATGATAAAAAAACATAACTTGATTTGCAAACTGAGGTCGATCAATTTAGCTGTAATGTTTTTCAAGGAAAAGCAATATTTAGTTGTCTTGAAAGCTCTTTATGCTCTTGGTTCAGTTAACGTCTAAGGATTTAGTTAGGAAGATAAAATTTTAAAAGCTATTTTCCAAGAGCAGAAAGTTCAAAAAACTGATTTATTTTAATTGTTGCTTACGATATTCCAAGCCTCTTGTGAGTGGCTATATCACTGTAAATACTTACAAACGTAATTTTCGTGTATAATATATATATATATATATATAAATTTGTTAGTCTAACAATGAAAGTGTATTCAACTTTTTTTAAAGAAAGTCGCTCGAAGTGAGCGTCGGTTACATTACTTATGACTGTTCTTTTCATTTGTTGTATATGTAGAGAAATTCCAGTTGCTGACACGTAAACCTTAACTCTCGACAGGTAAACTAGACAGTTCTATGTACAGTGTCAATTTTTTTCACAACTGAAAAAGAATGAGGTCAAACTTGTTACATCAACGGTTTTTCAAATATATCTAGAAGATACAAAGACCGGACGCACATTTTTGAGAAATTCAAATTTGAAAACAAAGAGTAAATCAAAAAATAGTTGATAATGTTAGATGAAAACTATAACTTTGGGCGACATTCCACAAACATAGAAACTCATTTTAAATTAAAAATCACTACAAAGGGTATACAAATACTTATAATTGTACACAATGTTTCATTACCAATTTTAGTCTTCAATTAAAAAGTTAAAGCTTTAAAATTATTATTACGTAACAGACATAGATTTTGAATAATTGTAAAATTCTCAGTTTGATATGATAGATAAAGATGTTAGTTGTTGCTATTTGTTATTCAATAATCAATCATTTATATATTGAAGAAATTAAACTCCTCAACTTTCTAAAAACATGTTGAATTGCGTTTTTTTGTTATTTGAAATGTGTATTAAAATGTGTGGAGTTATAAATTGTTGTTTACGCATCTAGTGACATCTTAACTTATATCTGGACTTACAAAGCTAG
This sequence comes from Tachypleus tridentatus, assembly GCF_004210375.1. Classification (NCBI taxonomy): domain Eukaryota; kingdom Metazoa; phylum Arthropoda; class Merostomata; order Xiphosura; family Limulidae; genus Tachypleus; species Tachypleus tridentatus. Next base: position 26,625,060 of record NC_134826.1, on the reverse strand, counting down.
AAACCAGTTTCCGTACCTGTTGTGGACAGAGAGTACAGTTAACCCATTGTGTCGATTAATTACAAACAAACTAACATTTTAAAAAACGTGCTTTCACATTTACAGGAAATGTTAACTTTGTTATGAACGCTGTTCGTACAGTGCAATTTGATTCAAACACAAAACTAACCAACTCACTTATGCACGTAAGCGATGTACATGTTTTCAATACGTAGCGTACCGTATATTTAAACAATCTTTGAGTCTCAGCATGTCGAAAGAGTCCACATCGTCACGCGCCATCATGCTTTATCTGACGACAGAACCAACACATTTTTTACCAATAGAAATAACGTACTAATTACTCTAGCATTGTTTGTTTGATAATAAATACAGAGAACGTGAGATATGGTTTCATGATAAACTCAGAAAACATTGAGATATATTATTTTATTAAAAATAGTGGCCATAATATATAATATATTAAATACAAAACCAGAAAAATATATAATATTATAAGAATACAGAAAATGTAAGATATATGATTTGATAAAAGATGTAGATAAAATAAGGAATATGATTTGATAAAACATACAGATAAAGTAAGGAATATGATTTGCTTTGTCTGCTGAACTCCTTCTACAGGCAAGTTGGATTCTATTATGAGAAAGTAGAAACATTTGGTGTTGATATTTTATAATTTTCATAAATCTTTGAATACTCGACAAATGAAAAGATTGAAACATTGAGGGTTAACAACGTGTGTAATTCATCAAAGAAGGGCCAAACTTCCCTTCAGCGTAAAGTATCGAAAATAATAAAAAAGTAAAAATGTTTAATGTATAGTGTAGTTTTTTCCGTGATCCAATGACTTCTCCATAGGTTCTGTCAGTAAAATTAATATTAATGAAACAACATGTCCAGATGGTCTGGTAAAACCTTCGTACAATAAAGAAATCTCAAGAACAAAATATGTTTCATTTCAACATTCTTTAGCTATATGACACTATTCATCCTTAGAATGTTTGTATACTCTAAACGCTTTTAGTACAATATAAATAAAAATGTATGTACTTAACAGTTTGTGATATATATAAATATTTGAATGTATAAAAGAGCGCAAAATTTAAGATTACCTAATCTGGTATGAATATTCTGTGTATTTCTGTTTTCCCACCCAAAACAAGATATATCACCCATACCTTTAAGGGAACGAAAGAAATGGCTTAGCAATAAATAATAATTTTAAACAAAAAAAGATGGTAAAACTCACTTTGGTATTGTTGACGATACTTCGTCTTTAATGCTATTGTATTTTTATCAGATATCTTAAAACATATTAAATCCGTTTTCTCTAACGTATCCCTGGTTACTAAGAGATAATTTTACGTCCATTTAAAATTATATAGTATTTTACTTTTTTATCTACCAGTTTTTCAATTTGTCACATCCACCTAACCCCAAGCGTATTAAAAGCACCTTCCTTACTGAAATAATTAGACAGATGTTTACATGTTTATTAAATATTCATATTTCCAATAGTTTATACTTACAATTATGTTCTGTTTATTGGATGCGCTATAATAAAAAGTCATACTTATGAAGTACTCATTTTTATCCTTGTTAGAAAATATTTTTTAGTAACATTTAACTTATATTTACGTTTAAGTGCACTTTCTAAAGATTTGGATGTGAGTTTTCTGAGCAATTTAATGATATTTTCATATATCTCACCCGTCTCAGACTGATACTTACAATAAATTAAAACATATATGAACAGTGATACTTAATTACTGTAACATTCCAAGCACGTGTGTGGTACTTCACAGACTATCGAGGGCTTCTTGTGGTGTAAAAATGTTATAGATAGTTTAGTCCTTATTCATTCTGTTTTTCTTGAATTTCTCGAAATGTAATTTATTTTCATCGTTCATTTGAAAATAAGTGAAAAATGTAACTATATTTTACTGTCTAAATATTTCTTATTTGTTTTGATGGTTCCTGTTAAGCACAATGGTACACAATTAGTTATGTGTTCTTTGTCCACCACGGGTATCGAAACCAGATTTAAAACATCGTAAACCGATTTAAATTTATTTGTTAACTTAACTTTTAAAAATCACATTTTAGTACATTTTTCACACATAATTCAGTGAATTGTACAATAATTCAAAGAAAGTATTCACTTAAATAAGCCTCCAGTGGCACAGCGTAATGTCGGCAGACTTATAACGCTAGAAATCGAGTTTCGATAGCCGTGGGGAGCAAAGCTTTGTGTTTAATTTTAAACACACAAAGAAATCATTAAAATGAATTATTCAGACTTGTGAGTTTCAAAGTAACGAAATTAACAAGAATGTGAGTGTGTAGTGACAATACATAGGCTTCAAATGTAGACTTGTTGAAAGTTTAGTGTTTTTAATATACTTGATGTTTTGTTTTAACGCGCCTGTACGAAAAATGGATAGTGATAAACATTATATATGTACTTCTTAATAAAGTATTTGTTCTAAAAAATCGTTAAAACAAGGTTGCTTTTCTATCAGTGAGAATGTTTTATTTAAGTACGTCGTGAAATGTATCTTATAACAAATCATCACTAGGTCTCTATTTTCATATTAACTAACGAACGAAAAGAATCTATCTAACGTGTGTAAAATAAAATATAATTTTAAACCTATGTTTTGGAATCAATGTTCTTGAAATATTTAAATATAGAAAGAAAATCAGAAGTCAACATAGTTTCGTTGTTAAGTATTGTAAAACACATTTAGTACACATAATATTTTTGTTGAACAAAAGCAGTTTTGTTATGCTTATTTTGATTTTGGTATTATTTTATTGTGGTAACATTGCATGACTCCAATTATACATAAGGTGCTTTTTCTTATGGTTTGTTTCTTCCATAGCTAAGACATTAGTGATAGAGGGCCAGGAATGACCTAAACTTTAGATTTCTGTGAAACCAAGGTATCGTTATTCGTGTCCACTGTCACAAAAACGATCTCCTCTCTTTCAGGTTGCATATGTATCATAATAGTGACTGTCAAAACCTACGGTCAAACAAAAGTAAACAGAGATGACAATGAACATCATTGACCGTCTTTTCTCTACTCTAGCAGGTATAAAGTCATGTGAAAAAGTTAGGACATCCTATGAAATCCTGTGTATTTTTGTAACATTTTTGGATATATAGATATTTAATTTCAATTTTAACAATACTGAGAGATTATAGAATATAACTAAACAATTAAAACTAAAGAAAACACTTTTCAAGATCTTCTCTAAATGTAATTCAATAAAAATGCATATTCTAACTGAGGAAAAGTTAGGACATCCCCACATTTATTCCCACTTAAAATGGCTCAACTAACACACAGGTGCACATGATTAGAAGATTGTTACTCAACATTTTGAATGAGGGTTGCCCTATTTAAACTTCAGTCATTTAGTTTGGTGTGCTCCTGACTTGTAAAGTGAGAGTGAGCACCATGGTGAAAACAAAAGAGCTGTCTGAGGCCTTCAGAAGGAAAATTGTAGCAGCTTATGAGTCTGGTAAGGGATTTAAAAAGATTCCAAAAGTTTTGAAATCAGCCATTCCACATGACCAGAAAATAGTCAATAAGTGGAGGCCTTTCAAAACAACTGCCAACATGCCCAAGTCTGGTCGTCCACGGAATATCACTCAGGGAGCAGACCGCAAGATGCTAAAAGAGGTGTCCAAATACCCTAACATGTCATCATAGGGCCGATAGCAGGCTCTAGCTGCTGTTGATGTGAAAGTGCATGCCTCTAGAATCAGAAAGAGACTGCACAAGTTTATCTTGCATGGGAGGTGTGCAAGGAGGAAACCTTTGCTCTCTAAGAAAAACATCAAGGCCAGACTAAAGTTTGCCAGAGAGAATGTAGACAAAGACCAGGACTTCTGGAATAATGTTCTTTGGACAGATGAGTCCAAAATTGAATTAGTTGGTCACCAGAACAGAGGACATGTTTGGCGTAAACCAAAAACAGCATTCCAGGAAAAGAACCTCATGCTATTTGTAAAGCATGGAGGTGGAAGTGTCATGGCTTGGGTCTGCTTTGCTGCAGCAGGACCTGGACAGCTCACAATCATAGAATCCACCAGGAATTCTACTGTATATCAAAGGGTACTTGAATCATGTGAGACCATCTGTACGAAAATTAAAGTTGAAGCGGGACTGAACCCTGCAACACGACAATGACCCAAAACATACTAGTAAATCCACCAAGAGCTGGCTGAAAACTAAGAAATGGAGAGTTCCGGAATGGCCGAGTCAAAGCCTAGATCTTAATTCCATTGAGATGCTGTGAGGTGACTTAAAACTAGCTGTACATGCAAGAAACCCCTCAAACATCTCACAGTTGAAAGAAATATGCATTGACGAGTGGGGCAAACTTTCTTCAGACCGATGTCAAAGACTGTTAGATGGCTACAAGAAGCGTCTCACTGCAGCTATTTTAGCCAAAGGGGTAATACTAGCTATTAGAGGGTAGGGTGTGCTAACTTTTTCCTCAGTTAGAATATGCAGTTTTGTAGAATTACATTTACAGAAAATCTTGAAAAGTCTTTTTTCAGTTTTAATTGTTTGGTTATATTCCTATAATATCTCATAATTGTTGAAATTGAGATTAAATATCTATATATTCAAAAATGTTTCAAAAATACACTGGCTTTCATAGAATGTCCTAACTTTTTCCCATGACTGTAACTCAGGTAAATAGCCTTTTCTCTAATTTTGAACAAACAGTTTGAAGAAAAACAACAAAAACTTAAATCTGACAATCCTTTTGTAATTTTCACTGTAATCCCATTAGATAAAGATTTTCTACAAACGTTATTTATCTTCTTATTTTGCTTATTTTAAATATTAAATATTTTATAAAATTAGAACCAACTTTTTAGTTTACCTGCTATGTGTTTTATTATGTGAACGCATAAACAAGACAACACTAAATTAATAATAGATGCACAATGTAGAATTATAAAATAAAAAAGAGCATATTAAATAACATGAATAGTATAAGTGATCGTTGGTGAAAAAGGTTTTTGCATATATACGTCTCACTCAGCAGTAACAAGACAACATCTTCCATATTTAACTACAGTTGTCTTGGCTCTTAAGGTGGTATTATAATAACGTGACATCACTACATGATGTGGATGTTGTGACCCAAAATGACCATTTTGTAAACTGCACTTTTAGGAAAGTATTTTGTCTTAATAAAAATACTAAAATAATAATTAAGGACAAGTAAAGCACACACTGACATGCGGAACAAATGGTTCCATGTTAAAAGAATAAAATGACAAGTTTTGATTCGTAATCCAATAAAGATGGTTTATTACGGACTTCAGTATTGTAGTTCGTAATGAGCCACCAGTGATGGCCACTTAGAGCTCTTAAGGACAATATTTCGTCAACGATAAACGTATGATTTTAAAAAATGAAGTATTTGGTTTCCTTTACCATTACCAGAGTAAAGAACTATTTTGTAATGAACATTCAAAAATATTTTGAAAATTACGTGATACGTATTTCTTAAATATGCCGACCATTAATGAATTTCCAATACTTTGTGGTCTGCCTTGTTGAAAAGATCAGTTTGAGAATTATGAATAATTTGTTCACTGATAAACTCATAATCACACTTGTAATTTGTGCTCGTTCTGCAGAAGACATAATCAGGTCGTCTCTTATTATCAATAGATTCTCTTTTACACACAATTTCTCTTATATTCGATTTCGCTGAGAGAACCAGTAAAAACACTTTTACTCAAGCTAATAAATTCATGTCTACAAGTGAGTTAATACACACGTAAAGACAACTAACAAAAAGGAATCGATTTCCTTAGTTTAAGGGGAAAATAATGCTGTTAGAGCCGAATAGTTTGCAATAAAAAATAAACTACTTTGGTTGTAGTGCAACTCTAAGCAAAATATGCTCATTATTATACGGAAAACCTTGAGAAAAACAGCATTACAAATAACTTGGTAATTACTTTTTTATTGAAACGTACAAGACAACCAGCCCTCAACGTGTACACTACTTTAAAAGATAAATTAATGGAAACAAAGCTTATCTTGGGCACACATAAACGGGCCCGGCATGGCCAGGTCGTAAAGCCACTCGACTCGTAATCCGAAGCTCGAGGGTTAGAATTTCCGTCACATCAACCATGCTCGCCCTTTCAGCCTTTGGAGGCGTTATAATGTTACGATCAAGCCCACTATTCGTTGGTAAAAGGAGTAGCCCAAGAGTTAGCGGTGGGTGGTGATGACTATCTGTTTTCCCTCTAGTCTTACACTGCTAAATTAGGGACGTCTAGCGCAGATAGCCCTCGTGTAGCTTTGCGCAAAATTCAAAACAATTCACACGTACATATTTTACCAAACGATCTTTATTAATTCATATAAATGAATCTGTCCGTTAAAAATCAATTATCTGATATGTTTTTAATGATGAAGTTAAACCCTACGTGCCTGTTTAATTCATATGGAAGAGTCAAGTATAGAATGTTTCTAATTTAAAACAGAAATTTTCAAATGAAGAAAACTAATAACTAAGGAAATTACATAAAAGTTTAAGAAATTTGAACTTTATTATTTCGCTTGTTTGTTTTGGAATTTCGCGCAAAGCTACACGAAGACTATCTGCGCTAGCCGTCCCTAATTTTGTAGCGTAAGTTTTTTGTTTTTGAAATTCGCACACAGCTACTCGAGGGCTATCTGTGCTAGCCGTCCCTAATTTAGCAGTGTAAGACTAGAGGGAAGGCAGCTAGTCATCACCACCCACCGCCAACTCTTGGGCTACCCTTTTAGCAACGAATTGTGGTATAGATCGTTACATTATAACGCCCCCACAGCTGAAAGGGCGAGCATGTTTGGTACGACCCAGATTCGAACCCGCGACCCTCAGATTACGAGTCCACCTCCTTACCCAACCTGATCATGCGGGGCCACTATTCTTTTCCAATAGGTTTGTTTTAAACCAAAATCAAAACTTTGTCAACAAATGGTGTAAAATGCTAATTGTTCAGCAAAGGTACTACATCTTTACCATGGTTATAAAGTTATTGCATTAGTCTATGCCACACAATGAGGGTTTAAATGCACTAAATCATTTCTATGACCAAGGACTCATACTAGAACCTTCAACACATAATTTTTTTTTTTGTTTAGCAGGACTTGTAGTGACACTCAGCCCTTTACTTTCAATGGTAACTGCTACAAATAAATCTGCGAAGTCATCTTTGCCATCTTTTTTTGCTGGAAACACCGAAAACCTTGTTGAATCAATACAATGGATCAGTATCCGCAATGTATTATCTTTACCTTGACAACATAATTGTGGTTGGATCCATGTCTGAATCAGATTTAGAAACTTTTCTACTCTCTATTCCCTCTTTCCGCATCCCACCTTCCGCTAAGAGAGCGGTAAGTCTTCGGATTTACAACGCTAAGATCACAGCTTCGATTCCACTATGTGGACTCAGCAGATCGCCCGATGTGGTTTTACTATAAGAAAACAGTCTCAAACACACACCCTCTTTCTTTAAAATTTAGTTTTGAAATATCCGACACAACACTCCACGTTCTCCACATTAACATTAATTACAAGACAGCCATCTGACCACTAGTACACAGAACAAAGAAAAACATTCACACACGTACCTACATTAACATTAATTACAAGACAACCATCTGACCACTAGTACACATAACAAAGAAAAACATACACACACGTACCTACATTAACATTAATTACAAGACAGCCATCTGACCTCTAGTACACAGAACAAAGAAAAACATTCATACACGTACCTACATTAACATTAATTACAAGACAGCCATCTGACCACTAGTACACAGAACAAAGAAAAACATTCATACACGTACCTACATTAACATTAATTACAAGACACCATCTGACCACTAGTACACAGAACAAAGAAAAACATTCACACACGTACCTACATTAACATTAATTACAAAACAGCCATCTGACCACTAGTACACATAACAAAGAAAAACATTCATACACGTACCTACATTAACATTAATTACAAGACAACCATCTGACCACTAGTACACAGAACAAAGATAAACATTCATACACGTACCTGCATTAACATTAATTACAAGACACCATCTGACCACTAGTATACATTACAAAGAAAAACATTCACACACGTACCTAGATTTCGAATCTTCTCAGAATTTTTACGAGTACGCAAACAATGAAGGTACGATAACAAAGCCATGACAACTTTCTTCTGAAAGACATTACCTTGATCCTTTCATCTGCAATGCAGCCACCAAAGTTAACCTATATACCCAAGAAGAGACACTCAACCGTACCAAGATAAAACACAACGATCGTGTTCCCCTTGTGCTAACATACAATTCAACCAACAAAAAGATCAAATATATTATACTAAACTATTGCACAACACTTACTGAAGACCCCATCACCAAATCTTGCTAAATACATGATAAAAATCTAAAAGAAATTCCTGGTACACAGTAACCTCAAACAGAAACAACATGATACGCCAGGCACTCACACATACCACCTGCTCACATATGAACAGTACTATACATATACGAGGAAAAAACATGATTTCCGACATAAGGCAGTCCCTTACGTGTACCGCTGAATGTATCATTTAGTGCATAAGATGCTTGTTTGTTTGTTTGTTTTTGAATCTCGCACAAAGCTACTCGAGAACTATCTGTGCTAGCCGTCCCTAATTTAGCAGTGTAAGACTAGAGGGAAGGCAGCTAGTCATCACCACCCACCGCCAACTCTTGGGCTACTCTTTTACCAACGAATAGTGGGATTGACCGTCTCATTATAACACCCCCACGGCTGAAAGGGCGAGCATGTTTAGCGCGATGGGGATGCGAACCCGCGACCCTCAGATCACTAGTCGCACGCCTTAACGCGCTTGGCCATGCCGGGCCACATAAGATGCAAAAAATGAATTAGTTTATACAGTGAGAAAAACAGGTCACCGACTCGATGATCAAGCATGAACATCTAAACCCTATTAAACTAAGGAACCAGGATAAACCGATAGGAAAACATTTCGATTTCTTAGAGTTCCATCAGACATTCACTGAAGAAAATGACTAGAAAAGAGATGAATCTGGAACCTACAACCATCTGGTTCAGATGAACGATCTTATTTCCTCTATATTTATATTTTTCCATTTCTGTTTCAATTTTAATTGGTATCTGTTTTACCCGTTTATGACTCCCAATTTTTATATATGCAGTTTTACACAAATATTTTACGCTCAAGATTTCGATTAATACACACTCTTTGAATTTTGTACACGCGCATTTGTTGTTAACCGTACTATCTGAGGAATGCTTGTTTTTTGAATTTTGCGCAAAGCAACACGAGGCCTATCTGTGCTAACCGTCCCTATTTTGGAGTGTAAGTCTAGAGGGAAGGCAGCTAGTCATCACCACCCACCGCCAACTCTTGGGCTACTCTTTTACCAACGAATAGTGGAATTGACTGTTACATTATAACGCCCCCACAGCGAAAATGTTTGGTGCGACTGGGATTCGAACCCGCGACCCTCATATTAAGAATCAAACGCCTTAACTCACGTGGATCCTATCTGAAGAAGAACTCTGGCTCGAAATATTATTCTTATTCAAACAAAATATGGCGATTCCTCAACTTATTATTTAATATCGATAAAACCAATCGAGCGATAGCATAACTAGTCTAATAACACAGAATCAATGTGTCCCCAAAAAAGAGAAAAACAACTTATGATTCAGCTTGAGAAAAAATAATAATTAAAGGAATGCTTCTATAGAACTTCTGTAGAACTTGTCTTTCTTATGGTGATATTGTTTGATATCCTAAAAAAAAATGATGGAATTTTCATATGCGCAAAATTCCGATATGCAACAACTGTTGAAAAATGACTCAGATGAGTGCCATGACTCTTGGGTTGGTAACGATAAATTCCTCTGTTCTATGAGGCAGCAGAAAATATGAATAATTATTACGTTTGTGAGAGTGAGAATCTTATAAGTGACTTAAAAGACAATTTTACAAAATTACAGGAAATTAAGACGTAATAGATTTGTAAAAATGAAGTGATGTATCATTGCTGGTAAAGGATTGTTGTATCAAAGGGTTAACTGAATGATTCACGACGATCAAATGCTGTATACAAGTAAATCAAAATTAAGACCTATTTTGAGATTTACGAAATTTTCACCCTTCACTGAATCGAAGAGTGTCCAGGAATATGATAGTATATTAAAACATACGTGTTGAGAATTACTGAGGGCCTGGCATGACCTAGCGCGTTAAGGCGTGCGCTTCGCAATCTGAGAGTCGCGGGTTGGCGCACGAGTCGCGCCAAACATGCTCGCCCTCCCAGCCGTGGGGGCGTTATAATGTGACGGTCAATCCCACTATTCGTTGGTAAAAGAGTAGCCCAAGAGTTGGCGGTGGGTGGTGATGACTAGCTGCCTTCCCTCTAGTCTTACACTGCTAAATTAGGGACGGCTAGGACAGATAGCCCTCGAGTAGCTTTGTGCGAAATTTCAAAACAAACAAACAATGAGAATTACTAACCTGGCCTGAGTAATAATGATGGTAAAGAAAAGTGTTATCTCTTCACGTTTATTTCTTTAGATTGTAATGAAAACAGTTTAATTTAACTAGTGGTAACTATCATAAAATACCATCTGAATATTTTTTAAAGATATACTGACTTGAAAAGTGATGTTTAGGTTTTGAAGAAATGTACTTTTTTTTTTTTTACAAATTTTTTTCTTGAAATCTGATCCTTTACAAGTTATGACACGAGATTAAAGTTTTTACACTGGCCACAGATTAGTTATGGTAAATATTTAATAATGACTTCTGTAAGAGCTATTAGGTAATGTAGTAGAGACAGAATAGAAATGGTGCATTTCTATTTCCAAATCTAATTACAGATAGACAAAGTCGAAGAAAAATAACTTCATTCGTATGACATACAAAAGACTAAAATCACTTTAGCTAGCTGAGTTCGTAGATGAATTATAACTGGTTCACGAGACATTAAGTTCTTTCAGTTTCAGTTTTGTTTATTAATATTTCCGTTTTTATCATCTTTTCCGCCAACTGATGTTATATTTTAAAATCGTATGCAAAGTTAACGTAATATTATCGATCTAATGTTTTTTTATAAATTTTTGTCTTTTATTAAATATGTTTTATTTTTCTATTTCTCATTTTGAAATGCCCAAAAAAAAAAAATCAGAATCATCTTATAAAATAATAACTGTAAAAAACAGCTAACCTTTTAGATTTATAGAGAACATTTTACCAGTTTTCGAACATAAATTTTAAAACGTACGCATATTGTTCTTTCCAAATACGATTTTCTGTTTCTTTCTTGTTGATTTATATACTTTATGATGTAATGTAGAAAACTTTTGAAGTTTTCACGCTATTTGAAGTGTTATGACCATTGTTATAAATAATTTATATTGTAGTAATTTGTGTTTCGGAAATTCCTGGTAATGTTTCATAGGGAAGTTTAATGGCCTGAGAAATATATTGGTGCAATTAAAAACGAAAGATTTGTTAATACCAGTTGCATACAATAATTTTATCTTAAAATGCCAAAAGTCGAGTTATCTCATGACAAAAGCGATATAAAACTGCGTAAAATATTTTCGTGGTAACATATGTTGTAGTCAGTATATACACGTTAAACACATTAGATAAACTCATATGAAAAGCACGCTAAGTGGTGATCGTGGCTTCTGACAACTTTGTTTCAAGTAAACAATAACGCCAAAGCTTCATTCAGCAAGAGGCCTGGCGTAGCCAGGTGGGTTAAGGCGTTCGACTAGTAATCTGAGGTCGTGGGTTCGAATCTCGGTCGCACCAAATATGCTTGCCCTTTTAACCGTGGTAGCGTTATAATGTTACGGTCAATCCCACTCTTCGTTGGTAAAAGAGTAGCCCAAGAGCTGGCGGTGGATGGTGATGAACAGCTGTCTTCCCTCTAGCTACACGAGGATTATCTGCGCTAGCCTTCCCTAATTTAACAGTATAAGATTGGACATAAGGCAGCTAGTCATCATCACCCACCGCCAACTTTTGGGCTACTCTTTTATCAACGAACGAATAGTGAGATTAACCATCACTTTATAACGCCCCCACGGCTGAAAGGGCAAGCATGTTTGATGTGACGGGGATTCGAAACCGCGACCCTCGAATTACGTGTCGAGTGCCTTAACCACCTGACCATGTAAATTAAGGAGTAACTAACTGGGAAGTCGAACATTCAGGGTCTGCTACACACTAACAGTATTAATACGCTCTACAATCTTGTATTCTATTCTTCCTAAGCCTATTTAATAACATCCGGGATGTTAGCTCCAAGTAAATCATTATATGAATTAGAAAAGCGATGATGAAATTCATCAAGTTTAGTACTTGATTGCAGATGAATTTGTGTATTTAGTAATAAAAACTGGTAGGAACAGTAACTGAACAGTAGTTGAACATGGCAAGATTTTTTATTCTGTAACTGAAATGAAATACATATTTATTAAGGAATTTTTAAACAAATTAAGCAGTTAACGTCTTTTTAAACATGTTGTCGGTAATCGTGCATTTGTTTCGTTCATTTCTTCAAACCAATGTAACAAACAACAATGTTAAATCAAGATAAATGTAAGTAGTGAATAAAAGGAATGACACCGTGGCGGAAGTAAACATAACATATTTATCACAGTGTCATATGAATTAATGGCTCGATGAGGGCATTGACCTTATACGTATCTCATTCATGTGGATATGTCGTGAACGTAGCGGGTGAGTTGAAATGAAATGTTCACTTTGCGAGGCGGTGTATTAGAACTGCGTCATCAACAGCAGGACGCGAGTTGCTATAAATGCCATGGTAGAAGATATCATATTATTAAGTCATCATCGCTAGAGGGCGAGTTCTTAACATTGGGCTTTACCTTCTATTATTTTATTAGATTTATAGTTTTCCTTGTATAATTAATTATCAATGAAACTTTCTATTTGCTGTATATAATTACGGAATATACTTTACAATTAGTAATTAGAAGTACTACAAACATCATCTTACATCATAAGACATAACATCATGAGGGGACATGAACTAATTTCGACAATAAAAAGTTTTTGACCAAATAAATAAACTTGTTCCTTAGGATAAAAACAAAACCAGGCCGTCATGGTCAGGTGAGTTAAGGCGTGCGATTCGTAATCTGAGGGTCTCGTGTTCGCATCCCTGTCACACCAAACATGTTCGCCCTTTCAGCCGTAGGGGCGTTATATTGTGACGGTTAATCCCACTATTCGTTGGTAAAAGAGTAGCCCAAGAGATAGCAGTGGGTAGTGATGACTTTCCCTCTAGTCTTACACTGCTAAATTAGGGACGGCTAGCACAGATAGTCCTCGAGTAGCTTTGTGCGAAATTCAAACAAACCAAACCAATTTCTGTTCCTATAGTGAGCATTATTATATTTTCGTAATTGAATTACTGAATATATCTTGTATTAATTTCGCTGATGTAAAAACTAAAATAGCAATATATCTAAACAATTACACTTTGAAGAAGTTAAGCTATGAAAAATATTGTTGAGTTTTATTGTAAACGACGGAAGTTTTAAACGACAAATATGGTCCAGATCGAAAACTGAAAGTTGTAACCTGGAAAACAATTTCTTAATGTACCATAAAATATTGGGCAGTTTCTGAATGTAAATTAAGGTTCTGTATCAATGTATAAAGGGTGATACGTGATATCATTTTTATGTGAATTACACTAACGACCTTATGAACTGATTTCGTGTGAAGGACAGATATGTCTTCTAGACCTTTTGGCTTGAGACCTCAAACATAGAAGTATATTGAAAAGTGGTCACTTTAATATTCATGGAACGTATTTCTTCTACTAATTGGGTGATGTAGTTACATAAAGTGCATTAATAGATAAATTTGTTTTTTTCTGACTGTTAAGCTCAGCGACATACAAAATCCGTTGTTTATTGTTAAAGTGAAGTGATCTTATTTCGGTTGTAAAGCATACACTGTAGTGATAAACAGTAACCATGTTTATTTATTAAATATGAAGTAAATTTATAATTATTATTATTTTTTAATTTTGCACAAAGCTACACGAGGGCTATCTATGCTAGCCGTCTCTAATTTAGCAGTGTAAGACTAGAGAGAAGGCAACTAACTAGTCATCACCACCCACCACCAACTCTTGGGCTTCTCTTTTACTAACCGATAGTGGGATTGACCGTTACTTTATAACGCCCCATGGCTGAAAGGGCGAGCATGTTTTTTGCGACCAGGATTCGAAGGAACAGAAATAAGTTAAAGTCGTAACACGTTAATTATCACATGAATCTCGGTGAGTTACAGTTACCACCCGTGTTCTAGCAGAAATTAAAGAATATTATCCATGTTTAAATAACGTAGTTTTGTAATAACTGATAAAAATAATAATATTTTTCGACGTTAAATAGGTGTACAATTCTGAATATATTGACGTTATCAGTGAAAATAAAATTAGGAACCAGTCTATTCTATCAACTTGGAACATAGTGTAGAGTACTATTACAGTAGCTGAAAGAGCTGCTCCCTCCTATAGCAGGATATCAAACACACTGTATTTCTTGAAGCTTCAAATTACAAAAAACCAACAACAACAAACAAAGAGAAATTTGTCATGAATCTATACTAATCTAGATTTTTTTTTAATCAAATGAATGTCTGAACAAATACAAATATTTCTCTACTGACCCTTTACTATTTATTCCAATGAGAATAAATTTAATAGCACGTAGACTGTGCGCGATAATTTTCCATTTTTAAACTGTGAGAAATCATCTTGCAAATTTGTTATGATATTTTAGTAATAAATTTAACCTATTCAATGAGGTAGACGAGATAACTCGTCCAAGCCGATCAGTAACACAGTGCCACGGACAAGTTAATTCATTCTCAATAATACCTAACTTCAACGCTAGATAGCAGCATCATACATGCATTGAACCTACTTACAAATTGTTTCACTTTTGATCGAAAATGGCGTCACGAAAAAGTTACAAAATGAATAAGCATTACAGTTGTATTGTAGCAGCTGAAATACTTGGCAGTCAACAGGTTATACACTTGATCTAAGACCGCAATCCCTCATGTAGTACATGAAGTTTTATTAATAGGCATATGAAACATTCAGTACGTAAGTCTAATTAATTAGAAAGTGTACAATAATTATAAATTCACTTTTATATAAGTCTAATATATATCATTTAATGTAATCTTATTTCAGTTTGTGTTGTTCCAAATACGTTTATGATAGAGAAAATATTAGTAATAGTTGACTAACTAGTTTTCTGAGCATGCATGCTAGTTAAAGGAATCTCCAATAAATTCTAGAGAGGTTACTACAAATAAAAATAAAATGAAAAGATATTACATGGAAATGACTTAACATAATGGTACTAAGAACTATAATTTTAAAACCATTTTGTTAACACTTAAGCTTTCTTCGTGAATATTCATTTAAAAAGCAAGTCTATAAAAATCTATAAAAATGTCATGTTATGTATCACTGTATATCTATTACAAATATTTTAAATTACAATGGCATGATTAAGTTTTAATTGAGTCAGCTCTGTTACTCTATGTTAATGAATGAATTCAATAAAAATCAGTTATAACTTATGATAGTGCTTCTTTTGAAATTTACTACTAGGGATGCGGTCAGGACAAAAAATGTTTTTTCATCTTTAAGGTCCAGAGTTGAAAATTAGAAATTTACATGCTTTTATACAACAAGACGGGGAGAGGCTTGCTGATCATAATGCAGAACATTTCCTATTTCCTGCGTGCGTGTTACATGCCACCGGTTTATGTACGAAATCAGAAGAAATGCTGGTGGAGTTGATAGAAGATAAACAGTCCAAACTTTATTGAGAATGATGTAATTCTGACGAAAGAGACAATTACTTGTGTAATACATACGCAATATTTCAATTTCAACCTTCGAATGGGACAATTTGTAAAAGATTCGTAAAGATTTTACTTCAGGGTGTTAATATGTTAAGTGATGCACATCTATTTACGGTATAAAAATATTGCTTTTTATTTGCGATTACAAAACTGTTTTCAAAGTTGATACCATTATTTTATATTATTTGATACCATTATTTTATATTATTTGATACCATTATTTTATATTATTTGATACCATTGTTTCAGACAATGTTTATTATTTAATATAAGAACACAGGTAACCGTAACTTAACGAGGTCCATGTTATTATGTGTTACGACTTTTAACTTATTTTTGTTCCTATAATGAACATTACAATATTTTCGTACATCTTATATGAACTTCATTCGTGTAGAAAATGTTAAAAAATGTTAATATATCTAAAGAATTACAGTTTGAAGACGCTAAACTATGTATAGATATTAGTGAGTTATATTTGTATACAATGGTAGTGGAGTTCTAAGTGATAAATATGTAATTTCTAGTTCTCCGCTAGTACAGCGGTAAGTCTACGGATTTATAACGCTAAAATGAGGGGTTCGATTCCCCTCGGTGGATTCAGCAGATAGAGCGATGTGGCTTTGCTATAAAAAAACATACACATGTAACTTCTCTTTCAGAAAGTAGTAAGTTAGAAAATTATTTTTCATGTACTAAAAATATTTACAATTTCGTGAATGTATATTTAACTCCCTGCATTATTTTAACAATAAATTTGTTTTGTTTGTTTTAGAATTTCGCACAAAGCTACTCGAGGGCTATCTGTGCTAGCCGTCCCTAATTTAGGAATGTAAGACAAGAGGGAAGGCAGCTAGTCATCACCACCCACCGCCAACTCTTGGGCTGCTCTTTTACCAACGAATAGTGGGATTGACCGTAACATTATAACGCCCCCACGGCTGAAAGGGCGAGCATGTTTGGCGCGACGGGGATGGGAACCCGCGGCCCTCAGATTACGAGTCGCACGCCTTAACGCCGGGCTTATGTTTCCACTACAAAATTAAATAGAGAATATTCTTGCGCTCAAGGTCAACTCTACCTTATTTTTATATATATGAACTAGTGTACAAAAGTGTTAGGGAAATAGAATATTTTGCCATTCTTTCTAATTTATAGGGCTAATTCTTCCATGCCATCACAGAATGTAAATTGTAAATGTGGTACTGATCCTTGTTGACAATTGAATGAACCAGGGTGAGAATTCTTATCATTGTTTAAAATTCCCATATACTTGTACCTAGGGCGAGTCATAAGAGTTCTGCTATAGTGAACACACTGATCAAATTTAGGTACCGAAATAACAGTTACTGTATAGAAAGAAGATGGCAAAGAGTTTGACTATGGTACAAATATGTGGTACAAGAAATTAATTTAATAACATTCCACTAATAAAACTTGATATAAACAGTGTTCAATATTTTATATTAAGTTTCGTTGTCGTGCCACGGCGCAAAAAATGTAGATAAATGTCTAAAGAGTAGAGGGTTTGCATAAAAACTTTACATGGTGCTGGTTGGACTCTTCAAAAAAGTTACAGACTTGAAATGCTCCCCAAACACTGTCATGTACATCCTAGACCGTGAGACAGATAGAGGTACATTTGAAAACAGGAAAGAGAGAGGTAGAACACCTAAACCTAATGATACTGATATTAAGTATCTTCGTTTATGCAGCCTTCGGGACAGAAGGAAGACTGCTACTGATATTGAGCTTGAGATAAATGACCAAGTATCAAATGACAGAAAAGTGACAAGACCTACATTATCAAGAAGAGTCATCATATTTAGTAGTGTAGCAGTTAGAGAGCCATTACTTCGACCTTTAGGTATTGTCAAGAGACTGAAACGTGCTAAAATGTACAAAATCTGGACTGTTGATGATCAGAAAAAGATGTTATGGACAGTTGTGTACAAATTTGAAATAGTTGATATAAAGTGTGGATAATATATCTGAAGAAAGAAAGGCAAAATATACTTGTCTCAACAAATAACACATACCATGACTCATGGGGAAATAGTGTGTAGGCTTAGGGTATCTTTTCTTGTGGCGACAGGAGATATTTACAAAATAGATGTGCTAATGGACCAGCGCAAGTACCATCAAAAACTGATCCATCATGATATACTTAATGGTTTAAAAATTATTGGTAAAGCATTGTACTACCAAGAAGACAATGACCCCAAACACTCATCTCTCCTAAGCAAAGCATCCTTAGCTAAGAAAGAAACTGCTGGAGTCATTCAAATGGTATGATGGCCCCCAAAGAGTTCCGATCTCAACCCAGTTGAGAAGATAAGGAATTTGATAGATGAAAAAGTTGACAAATCAAAAGTTGCTTCCAAAGTATATTAAGACATTTGGAGTAATATTTCAAAAACCACTTTGATTAACTATGTTGCAACAATGATTTCATGACTGTCTGCATGGGGGGGGGCACACATAATATTAACTGTTTACTGAACTCAAACACTTCAACTGAGTTTCTGTTGTACTGGACATGAAGATTAATAACTCACATGTGATTTATCTTTCACTGTTCTTTGAAAGTAGTTTGAAATCTAATTTTTGACTATGTCCTAACACTTTTGCAGAGTATTGTATTTTACTTAAAGTATTTATCCGTACATATGACTAATTACATAACTAAACTTCTATAATGCTAGTTAACTATGTATTTTAAAGCAGAGTATATGAGCTTTTGATTACAACGATATTCAGTAATGCACTGGGAACTACTAATGACATGTAAGTGTTTTGAACATATTGTATCTATAAAGAACATATTCATTTACAATCTCAGCAAACTCTGTTACCCAATCACAATTCGAAAATAAAGTATGCTTTTAATTGAGACTTTGAAAAGGTAAATATATCCTATTTAATAATATCATGGACTAAAAACATAACCTTTTGGAAAAACATGGGGCCTGTTGATTCATCACAGTTGTTCCATCTTTCAAACAAAATTAAAACTATTAATAAATAAATTAAAAACAAACAAAAATTGTAAAGTCTTCCATTACACTGGGGAACACTCATTTTGTTGCATTTAATAAAAGACCTTTCTGTAGTCAATTTGAGTGTGTTGATTTCAAATCTGAAGTCGGTTTTTGTCTGCAAGCTACAGATTTTATGCAATTTGACATTTTTATTTATTTTTTTAATTTTTCGTTATTATAGGAAATTATAGGAATAGCTTATCAATTTGTTTGTGTATTTTATTCAGGTAGGAATTTGTGTTTGTACACTTCATCTGGACAATCTCGTTTAATGCTCCAGCAGTAGTCAGCGATCATACTTTTGTCCCAGCGCCCTTGGTAGCGTTCTTCCATGACCTTTAGGTCCTGGTGGAATCGTTCTCCTTGTTCGTGACTCACAGCCCCCAGGTTGTCAGGGAACTTATCAAGGTGGCTGTTCAAAAAATGAAGCTTGATGCTCATGTTGCACCCGAGATCACGAAAAGCGAGGAGCATTCTGTTCACAAGTTCACTGTAGTTCTCCGCCTCATTGTTTCCAAGGAAGTTCTGAACGACTGCCACAAAGGATAACCATGCTGCCTTTTCTAAAGCGGTCATCTTAGCAACAAACTGATCATCACAAATTAGGGTTCGAATCTGTGGGCCATCAAACACGCCTGCTTTGATCTTCTCAAATGATAACCCTGGTAAAGCTGTGATGATGTGTTGGAAACATTCACCTTCGGTTTCCAGTGCCTTGACAAATTGCTTCATCAAACCTAATTTGATGTGAAGAGGAGGAAAGATGATCTTATCTCTGCTTACAATTGGGTCTTGTATGATATTTGGCATGCCTGCTTCAAGGGTGTCACGAATAGGCCAGTCCTTCTGGACCCAATGTCTGTCTCGTGCTCGGCTGTCCCACATACAGAGGAAACATGGAAACTTGGTGAAACCTTTCTGTTACCCAAGAAGAAAGTTGACCATCCTTAAGTCTACACAAATGATCCAATTGTGCTCATGATATTTTAATAAGTCCATGACCATTCTCATATCATCATAGTCTTCCCGCAAATGCACTGAGTGACCGACAGGTACTGCTCCATAAACATTCCCATTATGTAAAAGAACACACTTTAGACTGCGTTTTGAACTGTCTAAAAAGAGTCTCCATTCAGCAGGACTATAGTAAGGTACACCCAGTTCTTTGAGAAGCCCTTGGATGTCATGGCAGTAAACAAACTGTCTGTCTTCTGAAAAGAAGGTCACTAAAAGCTGGTCACGCTTTCTGAAATATGATACTTTAACAGAGTGATCAACAAGATTTCTGCCTTGTAATCTTGATGCCAAAAGCTCTGCTGCTTTCTTTGAAAGACCTAAATCCCGCACTAAATCATTCAGTTCAGCCTGGGGAAAAGGCTTGGGGACGGGGAAAGGTTCAGTGTCTGAAGAACAGTTCTCCGATTGTGTACACTTTTTTGACAATTCACTGTCACAACTGTCTTGTTCGCTTGTATCATGTCCAATGTCTTTATCGTCCAATGAAGGTAAGCCTTTGAAAACTGGAACAGGAACTTCTTCAGAGTGCGGAGCAGACCGAATAGCTGAGGGAATGTTCGGATACGTAATCTTATGTCGATTTTTCTTCCCAACACCCGTTGTGTTCACCATGCAGAAATAACAGTCAGTTACATGGTTGGTTGGTTCGCGCCAAATCATTGGAACACCAAAAGACAGACCATTGCGTTTTCCTTTGGTCCAGTCTCGAAGCATTTCCTCACAATTATGGCACACAACATG
The DNA here is from genome assembly GCF_004210375.1 of Tachypleus tridentatus. Classification (NCBI taxonomy): domain Eukaryota; kingdom Metazoa; phylum Arthropoda; class Merostomata; order Xiphosura; family Limulidae; genus Tachypleus; species Tachypleus tridentatus. Next base: position 26,604,219 of record NC_134826.1, on the reverse strand, counting down.
AGGAGCCCATTGCTTGTCTTGATCACCAAGATGAACTTCAAAATATGCCTTGTAGGCACGCTTGACGAACGAGGATATGTTACGTCTCTGACGAGTGAGTGTGTAGCATCCACATATGTAGCAGAAGGCATCAGGCTTGTTTCTGCAATGATATCTCTTTTTGGAAGCCATGTTTGATCTGAAACAAAAGAAGAATGATCAAAATATTAGAAGCTATCTATATATATGGACGTGAAAATGCTTATACATGGTTTACGCAAGTTCACATTTGTACAATTTCATTAACCTCAAATTGCACACAAACTAGAGCTTGTAGAGAAAAACTAATTTCAGATTTGAAATCAGCGCCTAAAACTCCTTCAGAATCAGTTAAAATATCCAATGCAACTCAAAGTTACTGAAAAAGTGTTCCCCAGTGTTATCATTACATTCAGTTAAATGCTTCTGCAGCATCTCAAGGTGACGCGTTCCAAAAATCAATTACCCTCTTAGAAAAATGAAACTGTCTTAGATGAAAATAACTCCTATCCTGCCAAAATTTATATTTATGTCTCGTAGTTCTAATAGTAACCCTGGTAAATATATAAAAAAATGTGTCCACACAATAAATTCCTTTCACAATCTTAAACACCTCAATCAGATCCCTCCTAACTCAAGACAAAACAATTTGAAATATTTCAATCTCTCCTGGTATCTCAAGCGCTATTCTAGTAATTTTTGTTTAACCCTTTTCAATAACACAATATCTTTCCTAAAGTGAGGAGTCCAAGGACAAACGTAGTATTTCAAATTTAGCCTTCTATACAATGAAATTATACAATCTTTGTACATACATCGTAAAATCCAATTTACCCTGCCTTTACCAACAGCACACTGTTTGGATGATTTAGAAGATTAATCAACCACAACATCAAAATCCTTATCTTTTATAAAACTGTAAAGGTTATTCCTATCAAAACTATACTTATAATTCAAATTATGATAACCAAATAATGATATATATTGTTTATTATAGTTAAAATCCATTAGCCCAACTGACTCCTCAATTCTTTTGTAACGCAACAGCATCCTCCTCACAGCCAGCACCACAGAAGACCTTAATATCATCAGACCATTTAAATAATTTACTTTCCATTCATTCATCTATTTCATTGATGTCAATTAGAAGGGGCAATGGTCATAGTATAGAGCTCTGAGATAACCTTCTTGTAACATTAACCAACTTTGACTGACTTCCATTTGTATTAATCTTCTGTTTTCTTCAACTCAGCCACTCTTCTATCCAATTTTTTTATTCTTCACACCTACAGAGATAATGTTTAAACCATTTAATGTAATACTTTGTCAAATACTTTCTGAAATTCTAGATAAACCAAATCTACACTCTTATTCTCCTCTACATAAGCAGCAACCTTTTCAAAGAGATTTATAATTGAAGATCTTCGCTTAAGGAAACCGTATTGACTATTTGATAAAATTCTGAACTTTGTTAAATAACTTTCTCACTCAATCGTTTATTCTAGAATTTCCAAAACTATATGCCTGGAATTAAAATACTCATAATTATGATCTCGTTAATAACTGAAGGCTTAATCTCATCGTAAAGTTCCTCACTAAATTAGATCAGCGTCATTTGGTGGTCCGTAACAAATTTCTACTAAAATCATTTATTCTTTACATCCACTAATAGAAACCAAAACGGATTCAATTTCCTTGCTGTTATCTCTGTTATCCTCAAACTCAATAGAATGTAATTCAAAATGTACATATAAATCTTCTCCCCTATTTAATGTTCTATCCCTATCAAATAGCGCTTAACCTTCTATTTCGTAAAAGATTCTTTCATCAAAATCATCTACGTTAACCATGTTCCAGATATTCCGCTAATATCAAAATCCTTATTCGTATGGTGCTCTTAATTTTCCTACTTTAGTTTTATCCTTCTAGTATTACAATAGTGTCAACTAAGCCTACCCTTATAATTACATATATACTCATTTCCTATGCTAAACTTTTCTCTACCTCCTATTTCTTTTGCACTTAGTTCATCCTGGCTTCACCACTCTCTAGTCCTAATTTAAAATTTCCTTTCCAGCTGAATAAATATCTGTAGTAAACAAACTAGCGTCTGTCTAATTTGAATGTAAATCATCTATTCCAAAATGTTCCATCCTCCTACTGAACTGATCCCTCAAATCCAATCAGCTAATCTCCTTATCCTCAGATAATAAGTTAAACCTAACTTTTAGTCCTAGTGATCTAGATATCTTCATTCTCACACTTGTTAAATCTAAGCAGTATTCCTTTCGGTCTTTTCCTTTAAATGTCTTCATCAATCTTTTGTACGTATTAATTAACTCTCCTGAACCTACCTACACTTTCCACAAAAACTGAATCTTTGCTAGTAAACGTTGACCACCCACTTTTCGTTTCTAAACAAATCAAATTTCTTGTTAGAGGTAGAATTTAACTGTATTATTGCTGCTTACTTAAGTTACATCTACCACAGGACTAGTACCAAGTTACGTTCTGTGCTTTCCTTATGCAACTGGAAACAATATTTCGAAACCAGAGAGCGGCATGCGTTTCCTGTCAGCCGAGTAGTATACAATAAGATGACGTAACATAAGGTGCGCTTAATGGTGAAATTTGTACAGTCGTTGCATCAGTAAAACATGCGCATGCCATAACTCACAAGAATAAACTCCGTAAGCTTTACCATAACATGACATATGAACTTCAACAGTAAGAAACAAAAATATTTGTTACTCTTAATTTTATTTGTGCTTGAAACAGAAAACTTTTGGGGAACCTGAAAAAAAAAAAATCTAAAATTTATAGTTTAATACATACTTAGTATAATGTTTACTTTTAGGGTTAGCATAAAAATTCTCAAACGTAGGTTACTTAGCGAACATACCTTGATTGGTTAGCAGTAAGTTTACGAACTTCCAACACTAAAATCCAATGTTCAGTGGATAAAGCTCAGTTAGCTTATCATACGGCTTTCAGATAAAATAACTCACGTACATACTTCAGCAAATAAAAATAACAACATATCAAGGTATTTCGACAAATTATTTTTCCAGCATATTCAATAAAAAGTAAATATTTGCAAATATTATTATGAATCAGATTATTTCTACAAAATAAAGTTTTTCATAATATATAGATTATAAGGAGGACCAATATGTACCAAAATATATAGTATAGAGTAAAAGTGTTAAAATACTCCATGTATGATAATAATATTCATAGTGCTAGACAATACGTTTTAGAGAAAAAGATGATATTGGTATTTGATGTATGTACAGAGTCATTAGGCCCGGCATTTTCTGCCTCTTTGTTGGTCAAGCTTGATTTAGCAACATTTATTTATTTTCGTTAGCTATGAAATGTGAGGTTAGGGTGTACTATGTAACAGGGGTGGTAGTACTTGCTCTGTCACTTTCGGGCCCAACATGGCCACGTGGTTAGGGCGCTCGGCTCGTAATCCGAAGGTCGTGGGATCGAATCCCCATCGCACCAAATATGCTTGCTCTTTCAGCCGTGGGGACGTTATAATGTGACAGTCAATCCCGCTATTTGTTGTTAAGAGAGTACCCCAAGAGATGGCGGAGGGTGGTGATGGCTAGTCTTACATCGCTAAATTAGGGACGACTAGCGCAGATAACCCTCGTGTAGCTTTGCGCGAAATTCAAAAACCAAAACAAAAAACAAACATTCCTCAGATAGTACGGTTAACAACAAATGCGCATGTACAAAATTCAAAAAGTAAGTGTGTATTAATTGAAATCTTGAGCGTAAAATTTCTGTGTAATTAAACAATGAGTACGAAACCTGAACTTCAAGAAAAAACTAGTTCATTTATCCTGCGATTGAAATCCACAGAATCCGAATTTTAATCATATTAGTACATTAATAAAATACGTTAGATATAAAAAAGGTGCATAACGATCTGAGAATAGTCCAGAATTTAAAGTGCGATTGGAATTTATCTGAATTGCACAAAAGTGCGTCATACTTTCATTAAATCTAAATGTATTGACTTTACACATTTTATTCATAATGAAGATATTTTTGTAGCATATCATACACATTAATGTTTGTTTGTTTGTTTGTTTTGAATTTCGCGCAAAGCTACTCGAGGGCTATCTGCGCTAGCAGTGTAAGACTAGAGGGAAGGCAGCTAGTCATCACCACCCACCACCAACTCTTGGGCTACTCTTTTATCAACGAATAGTGGGATTGACCATCATATTATAACGCTTCCACAGCTGAAAGAGCGAGCATGTTTGGTGCGACCCTCGGATTACGAGTCGAACGTATTAACACGCTTGGCTATGCCGGGCCCTCACACATTCATGTTTCAGTTTTAACGTACTGAATATTTCGAATTGTTCTAACATGTTGATATAACTAATCAGTTTTTATTTCAATTCACTCGTACTATTAAGCAACAAGAAGTAACTATTAAATACATTAAAAGTACATCTAACTCTATGAGAGAATAAATATTTAAAAATTTAAATTAGGCTTAGTTATTAAGGATTTACTATGAAAGATAATTTTCTACCATATTAAAAAATAAAAATATAATAATGTGTTGTGGTCATAGCACCATCTGCAAGTCAATCTTTCCAGAAAGTTTCAAAATTATTGCAAGTATTACCGTAATTTTTGTCCTAACTCCTCATATTTGCTAAATTTTGACCAGAATTTAAAACATTGTAATCAGTCTCGGTCTATTTTGTTTCCGTATTATAACTGAAAATAGGTTATCTGCGAACGACTGTCTGCTAGGTAGTAATGTTATGAAATACATTAATTCTCTTTCCAAAATTTTGGAATAAATATAGTTCTAATGCCCAAAATACCATAACAATAATGGTTCACCTACATTACAAAGCTATTTATGTTGTCATAGGTTTTCAGGAAGATAAGTGACAACAGTATATAGATAGAAACACACATACTCTCGACTCCTAAAAATGAATATATACATTTGTTTGTGTGTATATATATAACAGTGAGAATATTTGGGCTGGTCTTGAAATGACTCACACCCTGAGTCTTTCAAACACTTTCTTCTAAGTATGATATATACGGACATTCGTCGAGAAACGTGAGGTTTAGAACCCTTATTATCCACTAAATATTTTGATTTATATGTAAACATAAAATAGCACTTATTTGAATCATTATACTGAACTGTAAAATACGGTGGTTTGAGTCTGCCATTACTGATATGAGATTTAAGTAACAATATGATGCATCATTGAAGCTATTGTATGAGATAATAACACATATCTAAACCATTGAATAGAAATATTAAACTATAATGTTGCGAATGTGTGTCATTATCGTTTCTATACATCATTTAGATAGAACCACATGACACCATGAGGTAAACACATGACCAATAAACACATAAGTTGTTAGTGATAAAGATTAATAAATTAAAGCGTTTTTTTTAAATATAATGGATGTAATGTATTATTATCTATACATCATAAAAGAATTAGATGAAATATTACCTTTAACCTTTCAAATTATCAGACAAATTACTTTTTCAGAACCTTTGAGATAACTGATGGTAATGAAAGGAGACCCTTCATTTTGCTTATTGGTTTAAAAATAAAAATCAGACACTTAATCTCTGAAATATAGAAAGGAAGCAAATACAGTTATATATGTATTGACTTATTAATCTTTCTACACGTGATTATTAGATTAAACCCATATCCATATATAAATTGCTGGCCAAAATCGTAAGGCCAATGAACGTAAAGAAAAACATATGCATTTTGCTTACTTAAGTAGAGCTTTGAAAGATGACAATAACAAAAGGGAAAATAAAACTAAAAAACCTTTTTAGCATTTAATAGGGAAAATGAGAACACTATGAAATTAGCCTAAATACTAGCTGGTCAAAAGTTTAAGACCATACTGAAACGAAGCGTTGATCGGTAAACACGTAACGAAATTTAGTCATTTGTGTTCAAGCATTAGCGTTGTCAACATCTCCCACTGACATCTCCTGTGTTACAATGGGTACAAAAATGGCAAAGGCTAAAAAGTTGACAGAGTTTGAACGTGGCAGAATTGTCGAGCTTCAAACGCAAGGTCTCTCTCAACGTGCCATCACTGGTGAAATTGGGTGTAGTAAAACTGCTGTTGCAAATTTCTTAAAAGACCTTGAGGGATACAGAACGAGAATTTCCAGTGGTCGGCCCAAGAAAATTTCGCCAGCGTTGAGCAAGAGGTTTCGACGGGTTGTCCTGCAAGACACCAGGCCGATCGTCAAACCAGATTAAGGCCCTTACGGACGCAGAATGCAGCTCAAGAACAATAAGTCAGCATTTACGATAGAAAGGCTTTAAAAACCGTAAACATCTTCAAAGCCCACGCCTCCTTCCACACCACGAAACAGCTTGGTTAAGCTTTGCTGAGAAGCATCAAAAAATGTGACGCAGAAAAGTCAACGAAGATTTTGTTCTCTGATGAGGAAAGATTTAACCTGGATGGTCCAGATGGCTTCCAACGTTACTGGAACGATAAGGATATCGAAACGGAGACGTTTTCTACACGACACAGTAGAGGAGGTTACATCATGATCTGGGGTGCTTTCTCCTTCCATAGTACAATGGAGCTTCAAGTTATACAGGGGCGTCAAGCAGCAGCTATCTACATTGCCATGTTCAAGAGAGCATCCTTATTGATTGAAAGTCCTCGCTTGTGTGGAAATGATTGGATCTTTCAACAGGACAACGCTGCAATCTACAATGCCTGCAGGGCAAAGGACTTTCTCATGGCGAATAACGTGATTCTTTTGGACTATCCAGGGTGTTCGCCCAAACTGAACCCCATTGAAAATGTTTGGGGGTGGATGGCAAGAGAAGTCTATAGAAATGGATGTCAATTCCAAACATTTTTAGTGAAGCCATTTTTACTACTTGGAATAACATTCCAGGCAGCCTTCTGCAAACGCTTATATCGACAGTGCCAAAGCGAATGTTTGAAGTTATTCGCAATGACGGCCGTGCAACTCACTACTGAGACTTCTTGTTGGGCATTTCCTACCCTTTTAAGACTTCTTTTTGGTATGGTCTTAAACTTTTGACCAACTAGTATTTATGCTAATTTCTTAGTGTTCACATTTTCCCTATTAAATGTTAAAAATTTTTTTATTTTTACTTTTCCCTTTTGTTATTGTCATCTTTCAAAGCTCTACTCAAATAAGTGGTTGATTCTAGCAACACAAAATATATATTTTTCTTTATGTTCATTGGCCTTAATTGTTTGGCCAGCTGTGTGTTTGTAATGAAAATGTTTTATACTGTCCATTAACTGAGGTTGTTTCATAATATACGGAAAATATCCATTATAGTTTACATTTCATAATACCTGTTTTAAAAAGTGCTGAAAGAGGAACAAATAAGAAATCGATATACGAGTGAGAAAAAAACAAACAACTGTCACTGAATAAAAGCCCTTAACATAACTTTATAAAATATTGCTAATGGGTATAGGCGCCACTATAACGAGATAACTGTGGAGCATCGACATGTTGAAATATTGTCGTCTGTAGAGTTTTGTAAATAAACATATAAGTGTTATCTAAGTAAATGGATTTCTACAGCGTCATTCACTGTACATAATAAAATACACTACTGTTTTTATACATTACTCTTTAGACAAAGTTGCTTATTCATTTACTAACTTTAAACCAGATTCTATGCTGATGCGATCACTTCTGCATTCATTTCAACAAACTGAGTTTATAAAACTCGACAACCTAATATTAAACACTTCTATTTTGTACAATATTTTTTTGTAATTAAGTTTTTTCGTCAAATTCCGCGAGCACCTTCGAACTGTAATAATTTTATTGTAAAAGTAACTCGTAATATTTCTGGTATTGCAGTATGTGGAAATAATCAGAATTTGTATAGCTTTCAAACTAGACAAAAAAGATTACCGACGAGCAAAACAAAAGGGTGGTATATTAAAACAACTAGAATACACAAGTAAATGTTGGTATTTGAAAATATTTATAAAACTTAAGCTTAAATAATATAATCATTGAAGTATATATCGTTTTCAATTATCTCACTTGGACAATAATATAAATTTATTGTGTTATGTATATACATATTTAGCTGTGTGTATTAACAAATACGTGTAGTAATAAGAAAGTCCAAACAAATTAGCAAGTTTATTAGCTGAAAAGAAAATGTACAAATAACTAAATTACAGACAAAATATTATAGCATAATGGTGCGAGTGGTCAAAATAGGTGACCCCTCCAGGCGGCTTTCGACCTCTTTTCGGGGAAATTATGTCTCCAGAGATACACGAAGTATATACTCTTCACTGGTGTTCCCATTAATGAAGTTTTGAAGGTTTCATCTGGTATTTCATTTCTTACGATTTTTGGATCATTGTGTATTATTAGTTCGATGATGAAATACTAAAATAACGACGTTGTAATATTTCGTTATGGCCAGGTTGTTAAAGCACTCGACTCCTAATCAGAGAGGTGCCGGTTCGAATTCTCGTCGTACCAAACACGTTCGCCTTTTCAGCCGTGGGAGCGTTATAATGTGACTGTCAATCCCGCTATCTGTTGGTAAAAGAGTAGCCCAAGAGTTTCCCTCTTGTCTTACACTGGTAAATTAGGGACGCCTAGCGCAGATTGCCCTGGTGTAGCTTTGCGCGAGATTTAAAAAAGCAAACAACTTTATCATTCTGACACCAAGAGTGTTACTTGTGGTAACGAAAGAGATGACGGTCTACCAATGATTAATACATCCCACGTTGTTTCACATAATTTGGTATTTCTATTTTATTCTTATGGTAAGACTATTTGCCACTGATCCCATTGGTTCAGTGGTAAGTCAGCTCTAAAAAATACACAGTTCGCTAACTGTGTAGTTTCGTGCTGAACGACAACCAAACCATCTACCACAGTCACTTATTTTGCATTACTGACCAAATGGAAGACAGCTAATATACTGCACTTTGAAGCTCCCTATCCAAGCTTTGAGATTCAGCTTACAATTCTAGGAATGTGGTGTCTCATGGCTTCGAAACTAACTTGTCAGTTCAAAAATCCAGAGCTTATACAGTCTGTTTCCAGAAAGGCATAAGTTATAGAAACACAGTTAATAGAATTCAAATTTATGAGTTCAGAGCTTTATGCAGTGAAATTCTTTGAGAAACTTTATTCCTGATTTAAATATTATGTCCGACAGAGTTCTTCTGTCGAGCAAGTGTAGCCCAGTGATTAAAGTGTCAGATTATGGAACTGCTGGTTCTATTTTTTTAATTTTGTTATAGTAAACAAAAATGAACAAAATCGCCACGCTCAGCATTTTTGGAGTAGTTTGCATAATAAAAAAATTCAATTGTCAAGTCTTACCATTCGATCAGAAGAGTTGACGGTTACTGCTGTTGACAAGCTGATAACACTCCGGTTTGGTTAATAACTAGGAACGTTTTGTGTAGTAACTTTTCAACAGCTTTGTCAGAATAGCAGAAAACAAGCAAATGAATGTCATGTCTTTCTACTTTAAAAAAAAAAAGTTAATATCAGTCTTGTAAATATAATTCAAAAATGTTTATATGTATAATAATTTTGTCTTTAATAACCAGGTTTATAAGTTGTAGAATTTCCATTGAGAGCTAATTCCCCAACACGAATTAGTAATTGATGTCATTATTTTTTATGAAAATACCTTAATGGAAAATACTTCTAATGCTGATTTATTCAAAGTTACACATTACCATATTCATGATTCTGTTACGGTAAGTAACTGAAATAAGAATTATTACACTTACAAATGCATATCCTAGTAACTTATTATTGTGTTTGATATTCGGTATTTATATTTCGATATGTTTGTTTATTTTTGGAATTTCGCACAAAGCTACTCGAGGGCTATCTGTGCTAGCCGTCCCTAATTTTGCAGTGTAAAACCAGAGGGAAGACAGCTAGTCATCACCACCCACCGCCAACTCTTGGGCTACTCTTTTACCAACGAATAGTGGGATTGACCGTCACATTATATCGCCCCCACGGCTGGGAGGGCGAGCATGTTTGGCGCGACGGGGATGCGAACCCGCGACCCTCAGATAACGAGTCGCACGCCTTAACACGCTTGGCCATACCGGGCCTATTTCGATATGACATTTTCTAGTTGTCGTTCATGTATCAGTTATTTTTCAAAAATGTAAGAGAACTATCGTTTATGTTTTGTACAGTAGACTTTTCTTTAGCTTTGTGTAAACCTCTCGGCGAGTTGCGTAAGTTAACGCTCTTTAAATACTAAAATTCAGGGTTGGAATCTCATTTGTGAATTGTGTAACTTTGCTTGACAACACGAACTTACGGGGCTTTGCATGGCATGATGATTAGGGCACACGACTCGCGGTCTGGAGATGGGAAATTGAATCCCGTTACCAAGCATGCTACCCTTTCAGCCGTTGGGTTGGGTTTGTTTTGAATTTCGCGCAATGCTACAAGAGAGCTATCTGCGCTAGCCGTTCCTATTTTAGCAGTGTACGACAAGAGGGAAGGCAGCTAGCTAGTCATCACCACCCACCTCCAACTCTTGGGCTACTCTTTTACGAACAAATAGTGGGATTGACCGTCCCAGTATAACGCCTCCATGGCTGAAAGGGCGAGCACGTTTGGTGTGATAGGGTTCCGAACCCGCGACCCTCTTATTACGAGTTAAGTTCCTTAACCGCCTGGCTATGTTAGGCCCAGTCGTTAGAGTTTTATAATGTAACGCTCATTCCGATCGTTCGCTGGTAAAAATTATTTCTCAAAAAAGCAGTGAATTTTGTTTACTAGTTGTGTTCCTTCTCGTCTCTTACCCGAAGATTATGGACAATTAGAATAAATAGTCTTCGAATATTTTTCGCGAAATTCCTCAAAAGAAAGAAACAGATAGGTTTTTGGCAAAAATATTGTTATAATACAGTTTCCACATTTTCTGAAAAGAATTCGTAATTAATATTGAAAAGGAATGATTAATTCATGGTTTGTGTATAGAAATGTGAAATTGTATAAATAATCTGCACATTTAGCTCATACACTGATATTTAAAGGGTTTGGTCACCATCCACCCTCAACTACTTAGGCTACTATTTTGCTAACGAATAGTGAGATTGATCGTCACATTATAACATGCCCGCGTCTGAAGAGGCGAGCGTTCAAACCCTCGATGCGGAGGTTGTGAGTTAAGCTTCATAACCATTTGGGCAACTGGATTTCGGAGCTAGCGAGTAAGGAATGGATTCCTGTGCTACTGTGAAATATTTCATATGTGAATGAGTTATAAGAGTGACAGTCAGTTATTAGTGCGTATACGATGAAAGTAGCGCACTGTCTTCCCTCTGTAAACTGCACAATCAGAGACAGTGATAGATACCTTTAGTAACTTTGGGACTAAAATATATATATATATAAACACAAAACGTTTATACAGGCATGCGCATGTTACATATATTTTTGAAGATGTTGTATACATAAGATTGAAACGCTCTTTAGTAGCTTTACGACCTTATTTGGAACAGGAGAGCTTAGTTCTGCTTATCATCAGTAAAAATATATTTGATCAGAATGCTAATTTCATGTCATTTCCCCTAAGCAGCCGTTTTTTCCACATCCGTCTTCAGAAACGTTTTGGATTTCAATATTCATATGTACGTTTTATAAACAAATGAGGCTTAAGGTTAAATTTCCTTTATGGTTATGTATCCCTATCTAGGTCCTACTCAGATACCTCAAATCCTATATATACCTTATAATTACCTACCTATTGACTATAATTTCGTGTTATTGGTCTTCATGCTGAATTTCTTTAGACCTCATTCCCATACTTCACGAGGGTCTCGGGTTCCAATCCCGGTCACATCAAACATGCTCGCCCCTTCAATCGTGGGAGCTTTATAATGTTATTGTCAATCCCACTGTTTGTTGATAAAAGAGCAGAGTTGGCGGTGGGTGGTGATGGTTATCAGCCTTCCCTATAGTTTAACACTGCAAAATTAGGGACGACTAGCGCAGATAGCCCTCGTGTAGCTTTGCGTGAAATTATTCAAAACAAACCAAACCCATACTTCACACACGCACATTCACATTAACAATACACGTGTATTTGTATGGAAAAGGAAAGACCGTGTTACATTAAAATAACTAACTTCTTTTATTGAAACAGCAGTTTCGAAATACTCCATCAATAATAAAGTATATTATTAAAGCATTACCTCCAGATATTATCAGGGTATTTTAGCTTAACCGTAACTTATTTTGTAAGTTAAGCAAATCCTCTTTTCGTTTTATTACTTTTATTTATGTTTCTAAATTTTATGGTTTAGAGTTACGAAATGTGATCTAGCATTTATTTTACTCAGTTTGGATTTTTCTTCTACAAGTTTTGAAATGACTAGAACCAGTCAGCCAACACGAAGCTTGTTTGTTACTGTCCACTCTTGTCGTTAAGACACGGGATCACAACCTAATACTTCCTTCATCCTTCACGTACTTTTACTGATATTGTTTTTCTGCAGAGGATTTAGTCCCATTAGTTTGATCATTAGTGGGTAGAGGCTTAAGTCCCAAGAGTCAAAGTACGAGAAGTTAACGAACAAAATCTGTTATGACAGAAATCTGCACTCGTATACTTGTTCTGTAGAAAACAGGAAATGTAGATTTCGTTATAAGAAAACTATTAATAGTTTAAAACAATTAAATAATAAACAAAATATCTTGCGTAAGGAAAAAGTTAGGCGTAACGTATTTTTTTCTTAGAAATTACAATTAATATACCAAGAGAACGTTCTGTAAATAAAAGCAAATATAATCTTTTGCAAGATATTTTATTAGCGGTGAAATATTCGGGTTTCCAAAGGTAAAATCACAGGTTCTGCTTCCAACAGTAGACGTAACAGATAACCAAACATGGCTTTGCTTTAAAAGAAACTAACAATAGATTTGGTTTGAATTTTGCGCAAAACTACACGATGGCTTTCTGCACTAGCCGTTCCTAATTTAGCAATGTAAGACCAGATGGAAAGCAGCTAGTCATCACCACCCACCGCCAACTTTTGGGCTACTCTTTTACAAACAAATAGTGGGATTGACCTTCACATTATAACTTTCCAACGCCTCATAGCGCGAGAATGTTTGGTGCGACTGGGATTTAAACCCGCAAACCTCGGATTACCATTGTAGTGCCTTAACCACCTGGTCATACTAGACCTGCTCAACACTCGGGAAAAATGGATTCCCTTTTTACACACTAGATACAATTAAACTATGATTGATAAAAGATGGAGTTAGAATCGCATCCTATGTATGCAACAACATAATTGGTGCGCAGTGCAACTAATATATCTTAATAGATAATTATATTGGTTTTAAACAACAGGATGTAATCAAATTGTTAACGAGCTTCGAACATCAGAGGTGTTTTATCAGCTGTTTCTCCAGTATCCAATGATATATTCACTAATTCCTGGTATTATATTAGTATCTATTATTTTATAACGCGAAAATGCTAGGTTACATACAGCTAGTAACTGTTGCAGTTTAGAAAACTGTGTGAACAGTTTGTTCCCGGCATACTTAGAGAAAATCCGAGCAAGGACCTCTGGGATGAATCCCAAAGATAACAGATACACTGCTGGACAAAATCTTAAGGCCAATTAACATAAAGAAAAAATATGCATTTTGCGTTGTTAGACTCAACCACTTACTTCAGTAAAGCTTCGAAAGATGAAAATAAGAAAAGTGAAAATAAAGATGAAAAACTTTTTGAGTATTTAATAGGGAAAATGTGAACAAAATGAAATTAGCCTAATTACTAGCTGGTCAAAAGTTTAAGACCATACCAAAAAGAAGTCCTAAACAGGGTAGGAAATGCCCAACAAGAGGTCTCAGTAGTGAGTTGCACGGCTGACATTGCGAATAACTTCAAACATTCGCTTTGGTATCGTGGGTATAAGCGTTTGCAGAAGGCTGGCCGAAATGTTATTCCAAGTGGTGAAGATGGCTTCACAAAGATCATGCACTGTTTAAAATTGACGTCCATTTGTATATACTCCCTTGTCATCCATCCCCAAACATTTTCAGTGGAGTTTAGTTCGGGCGAAACCGCTGAATGGTCCAAGAGAATCACGTTATTCGCCATGAAAATGTCCTTTGTCTTGCGGGCATTGTGGATTGCAGCGTTGTCTTGCTGAAAGATCCAGTTATTTCCACACAAGCGAGGGCCTTGAGTCAATAAGGATGCTCTCTCCAACATGCCAATGTGGCCAGCTGCTGTTTGACGCCCCCGTATAACCTAAAGCTCCATTGTTCCATGGAAAGAGAAAGCACCCCAGGTCATGATGGAATCTCCTCCACTGTGTCGTGTAGAAAATGTTTCCGGTGGGATATCCTTATCGTGCCAGTAACGTTGGAAGCCATCTCGACCATCCAGGTTAAATTTTCTCATCAGAAAACAAAACCTTCTTCCACTTTCCTACTTCCCATGTTTGGTGCTTCTCAGCAAAGTTTAACCGAGCTTTTTCGTGGTGTTGAAGAAAGCGTGGTTTACTGTTTATAAAGCCTTTCTCTCGTAGATGCCGTGTTATTGTTCTTGAGCTGCATTCTGCGTCCGTAAGGGCCTTAATTTGATTCGACGATTGGCTGGTGTCTTGCTGGACAACTCATCAAATCATCCTGTTCAACGCCGACGAAATTTTCTTGGGCCAACCACTTGAAATTCTAGTTTCCTTATCCCTCAGGGTCTTTTAAGAAATTTGCAACAGCAGTTTTACTACGCCCAATCTCACCAGCGATGGCACGTTGAGAGAGGCCTTGCTTTTACAGCCCTACAATTCTGTCACGTTCAAACTCTGTCAACATTTTAGCCTTTGCCATGGTTTTACCCAATGTAACACAGGAGATGTCAGTGGGAGATGTTGACAACGCTAATGCTTGAACACAAATGACTAAATTTCGTTACGTGTTTACCAATTGACGCTTAGTTTCAGTATGGTCTTAAACTTTTGAGTTTAAATTAAATGCTAAAAAGGTTTTAATTTTTATTTTCTCTTTTCTTATTTTCACCTTTCGAAGCTCTACTCAAATAAGTGGTGGAGTCTAACAACGCAAAACGCATATTTTGTCCTTATGTTCATTGGCTTTAAGATTTTGGCCAGCAGTGTATTTGTAATTCTAAGAGGTACATGGAACGGTAAATAAAATGCAGAAGCAATTAACTTAAAATTTCACTCCGGTTGTTCATATACTCAACACCATAGTGTTGGTTGTTGTCTAGTCTGATAAATTTTGTTCATGAGAATCAAAATCTCATTTAATTCTGAGCGGGCCTGTTAAAGTGCTCGACTCGTAATCTGAGGGTCGCGGGTTCGAATCTCCGTTACACGAAACATATTTACTCTTTCAGGCGTGGGGGCGTTATAATGTGACGGTCAATCCAACTATTAGTTGGTAAAAGAGTAGCCCAAAAGCTTTCGGTGGGTGGTGATGACTAGTTGCCTTCCCTCTACTCTTACACTGCTAAGTTAGAGACTGTGAGCGCAGATATACCCATACTGAAAATTTCACAATTTGAAGAATAAAAAATGGAAAAAAAAGAGATAAATAACGAAGTATTTTCTTTTTTTTGTGAGAGTTTTTCTATGGTACTAGACCATTACTGGAGTCGTTCAGAATGTTTTTTTTTGGTTTGTTTTGAATTTCGCACAACGCCACAAGAGGGCTAAGTTACCAATGTTCGACATACTAGAAATCATTCATATTTTAGGAAATTCTGGAAATAAATTATATAAAGGCGAAAACTAAGAAACATCCCAACAGTTCGGTTTAGACGCTCTTTAAAAATGCTTTATATTTTGCATTTCTCTGGTAATTAATAACTAATTACCGCGACAATGATAGCCAAACAACCTGGCGTAAGGATTTTTTTTTAATTATTTAAATATGTAAAATTCACTACTGACAATTGGGTAATACTTTAGAGTATTAAAGTGTGGTCCTTAATATTTTTTTTTCCTTTCAGCCATACTTCGTATTTGGTATGTGTTTTAATTGCGGAGCAGAAGGCATGGAAGTGGCTCAGCGGAAGCTTGTTAGCCTGTGACGTTAAAAATCGGATTCGATAAAGATTGCGAAATTAATGACGCTGGTCCTGCCATCTGTCAATGTATATGAGAACAATATTATTCTTCCTCGAGAATTTGGTTTGTTAAATACTTTCAGTCACAGTGTGGAGATTTAAGTCGACAAAAAGACATTTTTGTCAATTAAATAGGTTTCCAACTCTTAAGCAAAGGGTTTCATAATTTGTTGTTTTCTTATCACATTTTTAATAAGTTATACGAGAGTTTACTCATTTGCAACGCTATAATCTAGGGTTCGATTCCGCGTCATGTACAGAGTACACATAATACATTGTATAGGTTTACAATACATCAAAACAAACAAAAAACATTCATAAAATAAAAAATTTAAAAAATAAATATGTTTCTGTAGATTCCAACAGATGGCAATCCGTTAGCTATACTTTTTAAGCTAATTTGAAATATTTGTATATTTATTTATTAAAACAAATGTATTAGGACATATTAACAGAATAAGATAACAATACCTTAAATATATAATTATTAACATTATTGTGTAGATCTAATTATTAGACAGCGAGAGAAGCACAACCTACATATACATATATATATATATATATATATATATATGTATGCATGTATGTATACACTGTTGCTTGTTTTTTGTTTTTTTCCTTTCAATTGGAGAAGGCCCGGCATGGCCAAGCGTGTTAAGGCGTTCAACTCGTAATCCGAGGGTCGCGGGTTCGAATCCCGGTTGCACCAAACATGCTCGCCCTCCCAGCCATGTGGGCGTTATAATGTGCGGTCAATCCCACTATTCGTTGGTAAAAGAGTACCCCAACAGTTGGCGGTGGGTGGTGATGACTAGCTACCTTCTCTCTAGTCTTACACTGCTAAATTAGGGACGGCTAGCGCAGATAGCCCTCGAGTAGCTTTGCGCAAAATTCAAAAACAAATACTCAATTGGAGCAGCAACAATTCAGAGAACTTAAAACTAAAATTTAAGGGGATATTTTAATATTTCCCTGGTTTATTATTATTATGATGAATTAATTCTTACATGAAAAGTCAATACTACTCCTTTGTTACTGGTGTATAGTTTCTTAGCTGCTCTGAACAAACACTAAGTTGTCACTTTTTATTTTTTGTCTCTACTACTTAAACGAGACACTGGCCGTCAAAAAATATCCATCTGGTTAACTTTTCATTTATCACAAAAATGGTAATAACTTTATACATTTGTTTTTAAATTGCTATAGAGCATATATTTTGGACAAATGAAAGTTTGCGGTTTTTAATTCGGATGTTCAGCTTTACAGCAGCCACGACACTAACTGAATTATTTATGCGTGAGGTCTCCTGTAATCACAAAGGCAGAATTGTACACATTTCACACTACGTTTAATTCATCTAAAGTATGTATTTCCTGAAACATGTGTATTACTGCAACTTGAAGTCTCGTCTTCCTTCACATGTGTGGTTACTTTGCAAAAGTAAAATAAACGGTATGCACTATGGTTTGGTTCCCCTGGTGGATCAGAAGTAAGTTTAGGGACTTTCAACCTTAAAATACGTAGTAAAATTCACCGATTATTCAGAGTGAATAGAACACAGCCTATATATGGCATTACACTCTCGTTAAACAGACAAATTGTTTGTTTGTTTGTTTTTGAATTTCGCGAAAAGCTACACGAGGGCTATCACCACTAGCCGTCCATAATTTAGTAGTGTAAAACTAGAGTGAAGGCAGCTAGTAATCACCATTCACCGCCAACTATTTGGCTACTCTTTTACCAACGAAAAGTAGGATTGACCGTCACTTTATAACGCCTCCATGGTTGAAAGGGCGAGCATGTTTAGCGTGACAGGGATTCAAATCTGCGCCCTTAAGATTGAGAGTCGAACGTCTTAACCCACCTGGCCATGCCTGGCCAAACAGACAGATAACGAGGGCTTGAAAAACAGCTGTCAACATTATATTATAAGAATAAAGTAACCTGTACAGCTAGGTCCACCAGCGTAAGGTATTAAAGGTTAACAATAAAACGTTTATTCAAACCTATTCACAATTGCATAACCATAAACTGTCTTTATTAATGTCCTTTTCGGTATGACTAACATGTTTTCACTAATTATCATGTAAGAAACTGTAGTGAGAAACCCACATATTACATTAACTGCTTAGTATGATATATCTCGGTTACGAAATCGTCTTTTTTCTCTGAATGCAAACATATTATTTATTATTTTTTACAAAGGTCGGCATGCCATACAAGTAACTACATTTCAAATTCGTGTAACATTTCAGTGAACGAATATCTTATAAAAAACAATCACGTGATACAAAATATGAGTCACAAAATCTACTAATATATTATTCATTTTAATGTGTATGTATTTTTATTATAACGATCTCACGCAACGAGACAGACAGTTTATCTTTGCACCAGAATCTCACAAAAAAAAAAAATAACGAGACATAAAAAGAAGAAAAAGTCTATGTAATCAAATGAGGAACGTGTACGCATGCGTGGAAGCTTATAAACTTCATCAAACTATGCACAAATGAAATTACAAGTGTGGAAACACATACAACGGTACCATATGCTTAATGGAAAAGTACTTACATGTAGATAGTGCTATGCATTGTAAAGGGAATGGTAATTGAGGAATGTCATCCCTAAGAGTCCCACTTCAGACACCAGTATTTATGTCAAAGTTCTGTGTGAGAATTTCTTAGTTTGTTTATAAACACTTAGAGTAGCGGTAGCGTATTCGTCTGGAGTTTTCAAACTTACCTCAACACACATGTTCTGAAAGCGTCGCTGGTCTGGTGTCTCTTATTTGCAAAGTTAATCGGTTTCCACTTTGCATCGGACCGTTCAGTTCGGTAAGTATTTTATAGTAGAGGTATTTGAGGGGTATCCTGCGTTGTGGAATAGGTTTACCCATGTAAGACTAGCCTCGCAGTCGTTGAAACGGCTGGCGCGACCATTAGAACGGGTTAGAACTCTACACATAACCTGGTGCTTAGGGCGACTGGCTAGAAAACTGAGGGTTACGGGCTCGAATCCCTCTTACCGATTAGCAATGGGAACGTTATTATTTAACAGTCAATTCCACTATTCGTTAGTAAAGTGTTAACGGCGGGTGGTGTTGACTAGTTGCCTTCTCTTTATTCTATCACTGCTACACTAGGGACGACTAGCGCACATAGCCCTCGTGTAGCTTTGCGGGAATTTTAAGAAATAAAACAAACAAATACACAGAACAAGTTCTCCATTACAATACCAAATATTAAATTTAATTCATTTTTTAAAGAAATTTTGCAAAAATATCCATGAATTTTCACTCTTAGTTTTTAGAGTAAAAGATAAATATATCACATTCACATAAACAGCTTAATCATCTATTTTTTGTTACCCATTACTAAAAATGTTAAACTGTGGTATGAAATTTTTGAAAACCTAAATTTTATAAATTCCGACATGGCCAGGTGGTTAAGGGAATGGATACGTAATCCGAGGGTCGCGGGTTTAATACCTCTGTCACACCAAACATGCTCGCACTTTCAGCCGTAAGGGTGTTATAATGTGACGGTAAATCCTACTATTCGTTGATAAAAGAGTAGCCCAATAATTGACGTTGGATGGTGATGACTAGCTGCCTTCCCACTAGTTTTACATTGTTAAATTAGGGACCGCTAGCGCAGATAGCCCTCGAGGTGCTTTGCGCGAAGTTCAAAACAAACAAAACCAAATTTTTAAATTATTTATTTTTTGTATTTTATATTTTAAAATTGTAATCCATACGAACTAATTTGATGTTTTATATAAGTTTGAAAAGAATTGTTTCTAGCTCTTACAGCTAAATGATGCTTGTCATAATTCTGTACAAAAGAATCATTACTCGCATTTTGATGTATTTTTATGTATGTGTTTTTTGAACATATACAATTTAGCATGTAATGTGAAAACAACAATCAATATACAATCATGATGGAATCTATTAGGACTAGGTTTTGACATTGAGTGGAATTTTGTAGGTGGTGTGATGCTTTTGGAAAATGATAACTTTTGGAAGGGATATGTAATAGTTTTTCCATCAAAAATATTCGTACACTTAGATCAAAAAGATATTTTTCAGGTTAAGGATGTAGAACTTCCAAGACAGAGATATCTCTCGTATTTAATGGCATTAAAAAACAAAGGGACATGGATTAACTTAGAGCACCAGGTCCATGAAAAAAAAACCCTGAACAAGTCCTACCATAGTTACGATAAGCAAAGTGTCCTATGCAATACTACGTTACACGATCAAAAAGTATTTCTTTCTGTTGTATTCACAACAGAAGATTAAAAGGATTCACATGACATCTTTTACGAAGACATACCGCGATTAATTTTTGTGTCAGCATACGCTAGACAGTTTATGAAAAGCTCTACAAAAGATGCGCTACAGACATAATAGCCTTATAACAAATATTTTTGCAATATAACCTACATTGTAGGACTCTTATTAAGGACAAATAAATAAACGCAGACAGACCATGAAACTTTGTACCATTAAAACCCAAGACAATAAGTAAATAATTATTCATCAGTTTATTCACTCGGCCCGGCATGGCCAAGCGTGTTAAGGCGTACGACTCGTAATCTGAGGGTCGCGCGTTTGCATCCCCGTCGCGCCAAACATGTTCGCCCTTTCAGCCGTTGGGGTGTTATAATGTGACGGTCAATCCCACTATTCGTTGGTAAAAGAGTAGCCCAAGAGTTGGCGGTGGGTGGTGATGACTAGCTGCCTTCCCTCTAGTCTTACACTGCTAAATTAGGGACGGCAGGCACAGATAGCCCTTGAGTAGCTTTGTGCGAAATTCAAAAACAAACAAAACAAACTTGTTCTCTCATTGGAGTAAAACGTTCTTTTAAAGCTAAGTACTGACCATGAGTTCATCGTGTATAAATCTCTCTAGCAGAGGAATGGCTTGTTAGAGTGTGAATTGTGAGAACATACTTTCATGTCGTCACAACGACATCTAGTGACAGCAACATTATAAATATGTTTTGTTACTGGTGGTACCGACCATGTTTCTCTTTCTTATGTCTTCTTAATTCTCTTTCTCTCTTTGTTTTAATTTTTCTATTTTGGGCAAGATATTCGAGTATAGCTTTACTCTAACATAAATTATTAAGCAGTATTACATCCAGTTAAGGTAATACGGATACATATTATTTGCTAATTAAGTGAAAGTGTATTAAACGTGAGCTATAAAGCTGATTGGTTAATCCTAGAATTGCAGAGAGTTGTCCATATTGTTCTAATTATTTATGCCCCAAGTTATTTACATTAACACTAGAATTAGTGCAACCAATCGTTATTGGGCTATTTAAGTATTTCACCAATTAGATTGTTCAGAACTTTACATTAAGCTTTAAAATAAGAAAGGTATACTACTTTCTTGTACGATGCAATATAAAAGCAAGTCGTAAATCTGTTTATTTGGTTTGTTTTGAATTTTGCACAAAACTACTCGAGGGCTATGTGCGCCAGCCGTCCCTAATTTAGCAGTGTAAACCTAGAGGGAAAACAACTAGTCACCGCCACCAACTCTTGGGCTACTCTTTTACCAACGAATAATGGGATTGACCGTCACATTATAACGGCTGAAAGGACGAGCATGTTTGGTATGACGGGGGATTCGCATCCACGACCCTCGAATTACGAGTCCAGTGCCTTAACTACCTGGACATGTAGGATCTTCATAAATTTGAAGTTTAAACAGTGATTAATAATGAGAAACAAAGACCAAATTTATTTTGATTTCATAATTATTTATTATTTTCCAGAAATAAAATACGATGAAAAATATTTTATGTTGTAACTCTTGTTCAATTTCAAAAAGTGTTTATCACAAATAAACTTTGGTATATTGTATGTATTCATAAAGTTTATATTTTATAAACTTCTGAACAACAGTCTTTATGATTTCACGTTATTGAAGCAAGTAATAAACATTCTTAGTAAAAATATTCTGTATGTACTCTTTGTTTTGTGAGTTCAGGAACAAGTTAAATTGTATTACATCCAATACATTTTCCGAGTCACTAAAATTGCGTTTTCCCTTTGAATTTAATATAAATTTCGTCCTATTCGCACAAAACTAAAGTTGTTCCAAGTACTTAGTATTGATTATGGATACCATATGTATGGGATTTTTGAAGCTAGGAATATAAAAAATATATATAATACACATATTGCATGCATGGAATAGGTTCAAAGCTTATATCATTCACTGAATTAAATAACTTGAGCAACCGTTTGTAAAATATTTGTAGCACTAACTCTCAGCAAAAATGTGAAGTGAGATAGACTGATGTTTCTTGTGAAGTAATTTGTGTTAAAAAATATATCTTACGATATATAAACGTTGTGAAAAACACTTTCACTCCAAAAAACACAAATGTTTGAAATAGTGAATTATTACTACAATAGCACATATTTTAATGAAATATTTCACCAATAATAACCACTGGAAGTATAAAGTACTTAGTTGTTGTTGTTTTTTGAGTTAAGCACAAAGTTACATAATGGGCTATCTGTGCTCTGCCCATCACGGGTATCGAAACCCGTATTTTAGCGTTGTCAGACATACCGCTGAGCCACGGGGGGGGCAAAGTACTTAGTTTATTATCAAATAAACTAGTATAAAATAAAACATAACACTCAACTTAAAACCTTTCGAATTACTTTTCGAAATACGCGCCACCAACCCACTTCCTTGTAGCCCAGCGGAATGTCTGTGGATTTATACTGTTAGGAACCGAGTTAAGGTACCCGTAGTTGGTAGAGAACAGATATCCCTTTGTGTTTAACACCAAACGCCCACAACGATATACCCAATGGTGGCTCAGTGATAAGTCTGTAGCTTTATAACCCTAAGAAAATCGGGGTTTGGTACACTCGGTTCGCAAAGCACATAGAGCTAATTTGTATAGCACTGTGCTTAGCAACAAATAAAGAAAAAGGTTTTCGGAAATTCTAAAACTATGTTTTCAAATGTTCTAACTTCAAATTCTACATATAACAAATTAATTAGAAGTCTGGATTCAACACAATATAATATTTGTAAGTAATGATAGAAAATTAACAATTTGTAGGCTTAAACTAAATTGTTATTTCGTTTGTCTTTCTTGTGTAACGAAATTCAAGAATGTAAAGTATTGTTTAAGGTTTTTTACAACATAATAATACTGAAAATCTTTAATGATTCACATATGAACAAAGTTATCACACAAAATGTATCCAAGTTCTCTTCCCGTTCCTGAAAGCACCAAGATAAGTTAAAGATCCAGTATTATCATTAGCAATGATGAATACCACAGAGAAACACTAAAGGTTAAAGATGAAACATTATCAACAATAAATAATACCATAGAAAAACACCAAAAACTAAATATCCGATATTACCATCAACAATGGTGAATGCCATAGAGAAACACCAGAGGTTAAAGATGGAACATTATCGTCAACACCATAAGGCACTACATCTTGGTAATGTTCTTCTGACTAATAAACGATGCCTTCACTTTTTTTCAGCTACGGCAGATTTTTCCTTATGTTAAATAACGATGATCTAATTTTATGTTTTTAAGAAGATAAAAACCATATTTATGGTTCAGTACATAGTTGGTATATTTAATTTTAAATTTGTCCTTCCAACTAACATAGACTGAAAACGTTTGAAATATGTTTGAATACCTTACATGTGAATATAACACTCACTCTTGAACATGCAGTAAGAAGTGACTAGTTTTCTCCATGTTTTTTTCATCACTCGCAAAGTAAACTTGTGACAAACGTATATAAAAAAAAAACGTATTCAATACTGGTTTCCCATGCTTAGATTCGTACTACTCTACTCACACGAAAAAGAATAAAAACCACTATCACAGAACAAGCCATGAAAATGAGTTGAATTTGTACTTCTTAGAAAAGCAAACTCAGCAGTAGACTGATATATTTACAACGTAAGTACGGTCTGAATAGTTACTAATACATGTAAATGTGATATAATCACAAGTACTTCAAAAAGAATTGAATTTTTTTTTCTAGTAGTAAAGAGGACGCCATACGTAGCTTTGCGTCTTGGACCATCCTATGCAGCGGACTTAGACACAGAAGAGAAAACTATTCTTATTAGAGGTATACAAAACCAAGCAGAACCCCAAATTAATTATTAATATGTTCTGTATGCAGTCCAGATAATGCTTACACAAAGAACATATTCTTCTCAAAGACGTTCGTTTGTAGTTTATGCATACAGCTATACAACACACTGTTTTACCCTGCCTACCACAGGTATCAAAACTCAGTCACTAGCGTTTAAATCCCGCAAAAATTCTGGATTCTCTTCAATAACCTACGAGCAGGTGATAAATGAACAATTAAAAATGTTATTTATAAAGTAGCTTGGGTGAAATTACGGATATTATGCAAAGTTTGTACATAATGCATAATGTACTCGTGAAAAATCATGTAATATAATTTATTATTTTAAAAATTGTTTTTTAGACTATAAAAGTTTCAACGACAGGTAACTTGTATAATATACTGTAATACACATATATATATATACATGACAACAAACTGCATAAAAGAGACAAGGGTTGAAATAAAAACTTTTAACTCTTCATTACTATTTAATAAAACCAATCAGTTCTGTTCATACTTTAAATAACATAAGTACAAAGTTAAGGAATTTCGTATAAAAAATGTTTTATCAACATTAATGCTATTGCACATCTTATGAACTTAATATCAATTCTTACTTCCCAGTGCTAATGGCTATTGATGGATAATGTAATAATTCTAATTATTGCATGCTCTAGATTATTAGTGAAGCAATAGCGAATGGCGAAAATAAAACTCTCCCTGGCTTGATTTTCGCAATTTTACAAACACTAGCTCTAATCAACTCACGTGGTAGAGTAGCTGGATTAGTTGTTACTGCTTAGAAATAGCAATAACACAATAGATGTGGACGTTAATCTCCATAATATATCAAATAATTGCCCAATATATTTATGTATATTCTTCTCCTACGATACATTTACATATTCAGGTATTACTTTGACGGCGACACTCACTAGTCATCATTTTCTCAGGGGAATTATGTTTGTTTAAACATAATAATTTTGTTCGTGTTATATTTGATGTCGTTGTAGTCACACAGGTTTTCATACTCATGTTTAATGTTACTTATCTTTGAGTTTAACTAAATTGCATATGAATCACGTTTATAATTAAATAAAAAGTATTTAAGATAAAGTTACTAGAAATAAAGAGATTAGAAGTCTTACTTCATTTCTTTGTCAGAAACAAAATATATTATAATACAGTCGCATGGAAAATAATATATTTAAACAATTTATTATTTTACATATAATATGGTTATGTGTGTCCAATTTACATTGGGTGGGTTTTAGTTTAGCTTGAAATATGTATTTGACACTAGCTTAAATCTTCTCAAGAGACCGACCTTTATGAAATATTACTTGGATTGTGGTTGAAAATGTCGTTAACAGTGAGGGTTAGTTTTTAAAAATTGATTATCAGAGCAATTTTAACTGGAAATGTTGAATGATTCTGGCAGTGTTTGAAAAATATGATTTGTGACCACAATTCATTGAGAGTTGTCTAATAAAGGATTAAAATGTTTGTATTTTGGAAAAGCAGTTGTAAGTCTGTAAGCTTATGACGCTAAAATTAAGGATAACACAACCAGCTCACTGTGTAGATTTGTGCTTTAAGGCTACAAAATACATTAATAACGATGCATTCGACAGACTTTTGAGGTTAAATTATATGAAATGTTAACCTAATTATAAATAATAAATAATATCGATAATATATTTAATTCGTATTCCAATTTAAGTTTCCATTAATCCTTGGAGTTATGTTAAAGGTTGAATAACAGTGCACAGCCATGAGCTTTTTTGCGTATTAGAAATAATTTCAGAATGATACAAACTGTCCAAAATAAACATATTTCGTGTTAGAATGCTCAGGATTTCTAACTAAAGAAATATGTCAGTAGAACCAGCGAAGTATACTTAAATATAAAGTATACTTAAATATAAAGACAAAAACGAAATGTGTCATCGTTTAACGATGTCACCACAAGAAATGAAAAAAACCAACAAAAACTGGAAAAAATGTTACCTTATAAATGTACTGATAATTTGCCACTTGGGTCTACAAGAGCTCCAGTTTGTTCTGTCACTTGGGTGTACAAGAGCTCCAGTCTGTTCTGTCATTTGGGTGTACAAGAGCTCCAGTCTGTTCTATCACTTGGGTGTACAAAAACTCCACTCTGATCTAACACTTGGGCGTACAAGTACTCCACTCTAATCTATCATTTGGGCGTACAAGTACTCAGCTCTTATCTATCAGTTGAGTGTACAAGTACTCCACTCTAATTTATCAATTAGGCGTATAAGTAATCAGCTCTTATCTGTCAGTTGAGTGTGCAAAGATTCCACTTTAATCTGTTATATGGATGTACAAATATTCCACTCTAATCTTTCAGTTGTGTGTACAAATACTCCACTCTAATATGGCACTTGGTTGTACAAATATTCCACTCTGATCTATCACTTGGTTGTACAAATATTCCACTCTGATCTGTCAGTTGAGTTGAGTGTACAAATATTCCACTCTGATCTGTCACTTGGTTGTACAAATATTCTACTCTGATCTGTCAGTTGAGTGTACAAATATTCCACTGTAATATGTCATTTGGTTGTACAAATACTCCACTCTGATCTGTCAGTTGAGTTGAGTGTACAAATATTCCACTCTGACGATTATTTCTTAAGTCATCGGGAGGTTGAATGTTCAAATAAATATTATCAAACAATATACAATCACTAGAAGGTTCTTGAAGTATTTGTGCTAAATAAATAATTTGTTAATAAGCAGAACAACAGACGATAATGAGAGGAACTGGGATCGAATCCATTAAAACACTTATTAACATAGGGAGTTCTATCATAATCTATTTTGTACACGGTTTTTCAATACACGCTTGAAGTATTTCAATTTTTCAGCCTCAAAGACAATATAATGCTCAAAAAAGTCTCAAACTCACCAACGTCAGTTAGGACTAAGTACCTGTCGATCTCCGTGTTAAACTTGTTAACACTATCCTGTCTTCACCTATAACAAGCTCTCAGTTTATTCAGTTGACTGACATACCTCTCCATTCAAGAACACCTTTTTATTTCCTATTCTCACATCATTAGAGGTCTTCCACGTGTTCTTCTCCTTTGTAGTTCCCAATTCATAAAAGTATTCAAGTATCTATATTTCTATTTGTTGCATATGATCACACCTTCCCAATTTATATCTTTCAGAAATTTCTAGTTTTGATGCTACATTTAAATCATCGCTAGTTTTGTAATAAAATGAAAAGCGTGAATGCTTACTACAGTCGTGAGACCAATGCTGTTTCGCCGTTATGGACATATCTGTTAATGCTGTTTAAACCTATCATACGTCCTGGAGTAAAAAAAACTTTGCGATAAATATGGTAACTTAATAAAAATATTTAACATATTACAGCGCCAGCTTCGATCAAAAGTTATCACTTTCTATCTTGTTTTGAAGAAGTTGATCACATGATTTTAATTGCACATTTGTTAATTTATGGGACAAACTAGAAATAAGGATATTTCTCGACATTTATAGGTTTGAGATGGAAACTAGCAGTGAGATATTAATTTTATTACTTATTTTAACATGTGTTTTTTTTTTAATATTAAATCGTTGTCAACTAGATCGGCCATGCAAGATTTTGTTGAATAAAAACGTATAGCGAGGTACGTTCATAGAGAACATGTAATTTTCATTGTTAAATAGAAAGACATTGAACAATTGTTCTGTCATATTTCTTGCAGCTGGCTTCCCCAATGGTCTAGCGGCACACTTTATATCTTATACTGCCTCTCCAATAGCCTAGCGGTACCCTTGAGAGCTTATACTGGCCTCCCCAGTGGCCTAGCGGTACCCTTGAGAGATTATACTGGCCTCCCAGTGGCCTAGTTGTATCATTGAGAGATTATACTGGCCTCCTCAGTGGCCTTGTGGTACGCTTGAAAACTTATACTGCCCTTCCCAGTGGTCTAATGGTACCTTTGAGAGCTTGCACTGGCCTCTCCAGTTGTCTAGCAGTGCCACTGAGAGCTTATAATGTTAAAAGTTGGAATTGATTTCCTGGCAGTTTTACATTTACGAACAAGCTCTTTTAGGTATAGACTACGGTATGCAACAAAAATAAATTAACAAAAGTTGTAAACAAAAAGCAAGTTACAGCATTCGAATACAAGATGCTTTATTATAATGACAGTAAAATATTATATACGAAACAAGAGTAATTGGTAAGTTGGACTAACAGTTTTATTAACCAGCTATTTCAAATTTATCAGTGTTGTGGCACCTAATACTCTGAAGGGCAAATTATAGATAAATGATTGCGATGAATCAAACACTTATTGTTTGTTCATTATAATTAGTTATTAATAAAACATAGCGTTACAGTATTTCAACTTATTACAAACAATAATCTTTTGTTTTCTCAGCTTGTTATGGTTACAACAAATCACCATAACACTCCACATATAAATTTTCTGTGCATATATTTATTTATTTCATAGTGGCTACATCTAACTATATTGAATTGTATGAGGCAGCTTCGTATGGTATTTAACTTAAGTAAAACATTTTCACGTAGTCAACACACATAATAGGATTTTTTGCCAAATATATTTTTATATCCACTATAAAATATAAAGCCACCCGCTAGTACAGCGGTATGTCTACGGATTTACAACGCTAAAATCAGGGATTCGATTCCTCTCGGTGGGCTCAGCAGATGGTTCGATGTGGCTTTGCTATAAGGAAACGCCCACGCACATAAAATGTAAAGGCAAGCTCGCATACACACACACATATATATATATATATATATATATATATATATATATACATATTATTTCAAGGCAATTAAGTTATCTGTGAATTTTGTTTTCTTATTTCTCATTTAAAGTTCAACATAACTTAATAAATTCATTTCCTCATATTGGATACATAAATCTTCTCAATAATGAACAACTAGTTTGGGATCAACCTGTTTTTGTAAGGCAGGAATTATCTTTACACGCGGAAGGCTGGCTCAGGCGACAACAATATAGGACGAAGTTGAATGTATGAATACAAAACATTATTAATTTTTAAAATTATAGTTTCAGTACGTCTGTTAGTTTTATCTGAGAGAATGTCACAAGTAATATCATGGCATCGATTCCCTTTTATTACATTTTGGGCATTTATATTTTATAAAGTAAAATACTAACTACATTAAACCTTTTCAAATACCCCAAACCTTATTCAGTCTTTAAGTTTACTTTATTCTCTATATGAAATAAACATCAATAAAATATTTTCTAATTAATTTGGCCGGGCATGGCCAAGTGTGTTAAGACGTTCGATTCGTAATCTGAGGGTCACGGTTTCGAATCCCGGTCGCACCAAATACGCTCGCCCTTTCAGCCGTGGGGGCCTTATAATGTTACGGTTAATCCCACTATTCGTTGGTAAAAGAGTAGCCCAAAAGTTGGCGGTGGGTGATGATGACTAGTTGCCTTCCCTCTAGTCTTACACTGCTATATTAAGGACGGCTAGCGTAGATAGCCCTCGAGTAGCTTTGCGCGAAATTAAAAAAAAACAACCAATCTAATTAATTTTATACTTTCTAAATATTTATATTAATCAACAAGTAATTCTTTAACGTTTTTAATTATATAAATTTTATATAAAGACTGAACTTCATTCCTGTTCATTTACAAAAGAGAAAATAACTTGAAAGGCTTGAATATATTTTTGTTTCCTCTTTTTCTTCTGAATTAGACCAATATTAAGAAGTAAACTGGAAACGATGAATCTATCTCGGAACCTTAGCGATGTACTGTAGAGTAATGGGATAAATAAAAACATTTTAATTTCCTCTGAGTTTAGGCCTATGTTGATAGTTTATTATCCGATGAATGTTCGTTATTTATTATTTAAATGTATATGTGTGTATTATCAAAAAAATTTATGTGAATATTTTGTTGACAGATGCCATCTTTACGTTTGTATTGTATGTAGCTATATTGTTATTAATATCCATGTGGTGTAACCAAGCAGTTTCAGTTGATTAGATATGTATATTTGTGCGTGTGTGTGTTAAATATTTCTTTTCATCTTCACTTGATGTTTGAAGCTATGATGTCTTTGAGACTGGAAATGAAACTCTCATATTGTGATGTCGTAAATATAAGGCAAATGTCATGTGACCGAGCGTGATCAGTAGCAACCCAGTAACACAGCGGTATGAGTGTAGATTCGCACTGCCAAAAACCGGGTTTCGATACCCGTGGTGAGCAGAGCAAAGCTAGCCCATCGTGTAGTTTTGTATTCGATTCTAAACAGATAAGCAAACAAAAGCGTGGCTGGTAGTTAGTGTATCCAGGATTAGAATTACAAATAAGCAAACAAAAGCGTGGCTGATAGTTAGTGTATCCAGGATTAGAATTCGAGGATTAATGATTCTCCCTCTTTTCCCGTGAAAATGCTATCTGCAGATTGGGACAGAGTTTGCAATAAGATTGATTGAAAATTCTCGGTATTTGGCCAAATAAAACTAGTTCAAAACCCTGCAGTGTGTGCTTTAGATTGACCTTTTGCACCCTAGTTTATTTCCCAGTGGGTCAGTGAACATCTTACATTTTATAATGCTAAAATCCGGGACTCAACTCCCTGTGGTGAAAAAAATGCAATGCAGCCATTGTGTAGCCTTGCGCTGGAACATGCAAGCAAATTCTCTTGTCTAACTAGTTCTAAGTTAAGTCAGTTTATGAGTAGATAAACTATTCGTATAAATCTGCAGAAATAAATGTTTAAAACAGCCAACCAAACTAGTCGTATTTCTAAATAATTAGACAAAAGTAAAGTGAGATTGCCAGAAAGTAACAACAAGTATGTTTTAGTTAGGCTTATATTATTTAAGGCTAAGACATGAAGAATGAAAACTGCTAAATACAGCAGTCTAATAAAGAGATATTGATGTATAAGTAACATTAAAAAAATTAGAAGTTTTTTTAAAATGTATTTAGAAATATGCAAATTTTCTGTTCTTCCTGTAATATACCACGCTTAAGTATTGATGTTTTCTGAGGAGAAACTCGGATTTAGTATGTATAGAAATTCAGTCACTAATAAAAAAATTGCTTATAACTTTATGTAAATCGCCTTAGCCATGTGATTAAGTTAACGTAAAAACTAAGAACTGGTTTTATTCGTCTAGCTGGATTGATGTTCACCTATAAAGACTTTTCCAACACTTTACCCTGCGTGTGTATTTCTCAGCAAACTTTCTCAAAAATGGATGAATGGATTTAACAGAGGTTGGTATACATTTCTGTGATGATCCAACTCAAAAAGGATTAGTTTTTGGATTGTCAACGTTAAAGGTCAAAATCATGGCAAGATCACGAAAAAAACCAAAACAACTCTATCTCTTAACACGAGGCAGCACATTTTAGTTTGTGCCCTGGGATATTTTTAGTTGAAGCAGCGTTTTTGTTTAATTTGTTTTTGTTTTGGTTTGTTTTGGAGTTAAAATAGCAAATTAATATAATTAGTCAGAGGTTTGGATTTGTTGTTTTTAACGCAGTTTTTCCTTATGATTTTAGTTATTTAAAATGTAATTATTTTCACTTATGTATTTTAGAGAAAATTAATACTCACAGAGTTAGGTAAACAAAATCAAACCATCTGACTAACGATATTAGTTTGTTATAACCAAAAGGAAGCCAAAACAAAAAACAACAACAACAAAAACACTGCACTGATTAAAAGGATCACAAGGTACAAGCTATAATATGAGAAAGTAAAATATTAAGTAATTTATTTAATAATATAGTCGGTTGTACCCTGGAATTCTTTCAATTAGTGCAACGTTTCTGGTTTTTATTTTCCAAATTTATTTTTGTTTCTGCTTCCTTTTGGTTATAACAAACTAACGTATATTCACTAGCCAGCATGCATTTCATGTATAAAACTGTCATGAGGTTACAAAATCCAGTCCATACATCATTCCAATATAGCCCGTTTAGCCTTTCCAATATATTCACAGGATATAAATATCATGACGGAAAATATTTTACAAACAGATATATAACATGCATCATAGTGATCATACATATAGCACCAATGTAAATCATAACACTGTAGAAATGATATTAGGAGCAATGACCATGAAGCCAGTTCAAAGGTTGTCAGTGTTTCCCACTAGGGAATCATAAACCAACTATTATTTCATTGTATTAAACTGTTTCAAACAGGATATTATCACTATTATACACGTTCGTGACCATAATGGACATACAAACTAACGATATAGGTCTATTAAAATTGTTAATTGAAAATGGATAATAAGGATAAGAACAATATACAGCAACAAAAACAAGCTTAAGGTGAATTTAAAAACCTGCAAATAGCAATAGTAAACAAGGAAAGCAAACAAGGCTGAATATATTTAACAACTATTTACTCAAGATAAAATTCCTTGTTTTGACTGCGTACTGTTAACTAGAATGTTAACATTTAATGAAGAATGCTGCAAACAGAAATCAATATAACCTGAACGACAATTCAGTGTCACTAATTATCCGTATAAAGGAAAGTAATGTTATTGAATGAGGACTGCTGTTTCTTATGAAAGATAGAAAGACGTTAATAGTAAAAACAATTACAAATTACAAAAATGAATCAGATAAAGTGTATAGGGTTTTCACTGCTGTTGGTTTGGTTAGTTTTCTCATTTCTTGCTTTGGTGGTTTCATAAGGCATTTCAATTCTTCTGATGATTTTGATTTTGTTTCATTGCAAACTGCTTTTATGAGTTTAACATTCTTAGCATCTGGAAGCTTGGAAAGTTATATTTTAGAGTTCACATACTTTTAATATTTTCCTTGGTTTATTAAGAATCCTTAGTAAAAAAACAAACAAAAAATCGAATATGATTCATCCACTATTGTGATATCCCGATGTAGCTTTGCTATAAGAAAACACAAACACGAACATTTCAAGTCTATCAGTTAATGCTTAACATTCGTGTTGTGTCATTAAACAAATGAACATTGAAATCTCTCACTTTAGCTCTAAACGTGCGAGTGACAAGTTTTTTTAAAGTGAGATAGGAAAGTTCTCTTACAAGATTTTGTATCATTTATTCACACGTTTTCGTTGTATATTTAACATCAAGATTAATACTTGTTTACGCACTCAACTAAATTGTTTTAATTTTTTTATATCCGGGAAAATAACAAAGATAGCTTAACCCTAATACTGTCAACTCACTCATTCACCGTTCCTATTGAGAGTTTGTTTGAAGTTAAGCACAAAGCTTCGCTACACAAGGGGCTAACTATGCTTTGCCCATCACGGGCATCAAAAGGCTGTTTCTAACGTTTCTAGCAGACATACCGCTGTGTCACTGGAAGTCATATTGAGGGTTTTAAAATTTATTTACCTATTACAACATTTTGCAAGAAAGTAAGAAGTATTGATGAAAGACTAACTCGAGGGACGTTCAGTTCTTTATATGTGATGAAATGATGTTGAAAATTCTGTTTATTAATGAGAGGAGAGAAGACAAACTGAATAAATCACTTTAGATCTTCAGTTTAAGCTTAATAAACATTATCCACTCTTCACTGAAATGATGCCCGTTGTTTATGTTATGCTGTTACATTCTTAGAGCAGTTTTGATGCGTGTTTTTCTTATGATAAAGCCACACCAGGCTATCTGCTGAGTCCACCGAGGGGAAACAGTTTCGATCATTTCTTGTTAATTATTTAAATACCTTTCTTTGAGTCCCTAAGCCGGTTAAAAACTAGGATAGCATTGTCAATGAGATCTACTATAGTCAAAAGGGTAACTAAAATATGTTATTATTCTGTTTATAGATCAAGTATTACTTGAAACGTACAAATATGTCTGACGTCTATGTTTTCCGTAATTACTTTAATAATATTGCACATTTGTTAACAGAAATCATATTTTTATGATATAACGTTCACTTTGTTTAACTATACTTTGTTACTATTGCACATTTGTTAACAGAATTTATGTTTTTATGATATAACGTTTATTCTGCTTGACTGAGTTTTGTTGCTATTGCACATTTGTTAGCAAAAAACTTTTTATGGTATAATCTTTATTCCGTTTAACTATGCTTTGTTACTATTGCGCATTTGTTAACAGAAAACATTTTTTCACAAAATAGCGCTCACTTTGTTTAATTTTGCTTTGTTACAATAGCACATATGTTGTCAGAAAATATTTTTTATAATATAGCGTTTACTCAGTTTAATTGTGTTTTGTTACCGTAGCATATCTCTTAGCTGAAAACGTTCTCAATGTCATAAATATACCAGATTAATATGTGAGAGTCAATAATAATAGTTTGACTCCGATTTAAAGCAATTATAACATCAGTTACCAACTCTGTTTGATTACTGTGGTGCCAGTTTTTTCAACTGTAACACCTCTCATTAAAATCAATATAATAAAAGTACAGGGGATATTTTTATTTTAAATAATATAATATGGATATTTGAGGCTCAAAGACATAATTAAATTTACGACTATCTCTTTAGGTGAACGTAATTACACGTCAGTACTATTTCAACTAATTAGATACTTTCAGACATTAGGCCTTTTGGCCCTTGGTTTTTTACAGTATGCTGAAAAAGGCTTAATCGAAAGTTTTTAGTTTTCTAACTATATATATATATATATATATATATATATTCAAGTAGCTGTAAAGCTGTGAACAGAAATAAATTACATTCATTTGGTCAACGAAAGAGAGCTTTGTCATATAACTGTTGAACCTTTATGACAGCTGCTTTTACGAAGTAACAGCATTTGTGTCACTTGTTTTTTTTTCAACTCTTCAAGTTTGATACGATTTCTTTGAGTTTTTTGTTAAGTTTAGTTTCTAAACTTCTTAAACCCCATAGCATTAACTTGACTCACGAAATGAGTAAAATTTACAGTGTGATGGGCTTAACAATCAATAATAAAAGAGAAGTTTAAATTTTAGAAACCCTTTATGACAACATATTTCTCACTATCCTGGAGTGTTCTGGTTTCTAATCAAGAAGGACATGAAATAACTGAGAGATATTTATTAATTTAAACCCAAAATAAAGATGTCAGCTTCGAGAAGCATGTTTTATTATTAATATTGTTTTATAGACTTACTTATTTCGAAACTTTAGAAAAATCTAGGTTGGTAATTGAAGAATAATATATGGCGAAGATAATAAAGTCTCCTAGCTTGGGATTCGACTATAAATTATTCTAGCTTGTTTTTAGTTCTTTCTATTCGCATGCGTTTTAAACTGCCCAAAAAAGTAAAACAAGTTCGCGTTTAACACACGAAAAAAATTGTTTGTTTGTTCGTTTTGAATTTCACGCCAAGTTACTCGAGGGCTATCTGCGCTAACCGTCCCTAATTTAGCAGTGTAAGACTAGAGTGAAGGCAGCTAGTCATCACCACCCACCGCCAACTCTTGGGCTACTCTTTTACCAACGAATAGTGGGATTGACCGTCACATTATATGCCTCCACGACTAAACAGACGAGCATGTTTGGTGCGACGGGGATTCGAACCCGCGACCCTCAGATTAAGAGACGAAGGCCTTAACTCACCTGGCCATGCCGGGCCCACCAAAAAAAAAATCTTTTCGCTTTTTCATTATTAAAATCAGTAAGATTTGCCTATTTATTCCTTATGGTATGATCAGTGTTTATTTTATTACAAGATCTTATCCGGCCATTTTGTATCATCAACAAAAAAAAATTTGAAGAACAAAGAGTTTATGAAATAAACCAATGAGATTATATAAAAACTAAGAAACAGCAACAACAAATAATATACAAGTAATTAAGGGAAAATATATTTAATCTGGTTAGGAATGATACGTGTACCTCGATCATATATAAAAATTTAATGTTGTGTTTTTATAATACCTGTATGTTCGGTATAAAATTACATCATTTTGATGGATAAGATACAAATAAATAAAATGATTTCATTTTATGGACAATTTGAACTTAAGAGCCGTGGAAGCATTAGCTGTAATGGTAATGTAATTCGAGTATTATAAAATGATCAAAACATTAAGATGAGAAAATCCTTATGGAAAATATGTTTCAAAAGATAATTGTAAAGTTGTTTGAACAGAAGACTGACAAGATTATAAAATTATTAATATATTTCTCCCAAACTAATTTCTCTATTTTTTTCATTTCTTTATTAATTCCAGTAAACAAAACTTGATGTTTAATGATATAATTTCGATCAGTTTATTGATATCGTACACGTAAAATAACGCTAATTGCGAAGTTTCCTAAATGATGAATCAATACTTCACCAGTACAAGTAGTACATTTAATTAGGTCGTTCATTACTGAGTTAATTTTTACTTCTGTTGGAAGTTAATGACAATAGCATTAATAAGCTGCTTTCTATGTCTAACTTCAACGATAGTTTAGAATATTTTAATATAATCAGACTATAGTACAGTGTAAGTTTGTTTGTTCGTTTTGAATTTCGCGCAAAGCTACTCGAGGGCTACCTGCGCTAGGCGTCCAAAATTTAGTAGTGTAAGACTAGAGGGAAGGCAGTTAGTCATCACCACCCACCGCCAACTCTTGGGCTACTCTTTTACCAACGAATAGTGGGATTGACCGTAGCATTATAACGCCCCCAAGGCTGAAAGGACAATCATGTTTGGCGCGAAATTAAAAAAAAAAAGCTTTGCGCGAAATTAAAAAAAACAACAACATCCTAATGGTTTGGTGAAGTATGATTATTAAACAACATTCTTACGGTTTGGTGAAGTATGATTATTAAACAACATCCTTACGGTTTGGTGAAGTATGATTATTAAACAGCATCCTTATGGTTTGGTGAAGTATGATTATTAAACAACATTCTTACGGTTTGGTGAAGTATGATTATTAAACAACATTCTTATGGTTTGGTGAAGTATGATTATTAAACAACATTCTTACGGTTTGGTGAAGTATGATTATTAAACAACATTCTTACGGTTTGGTGAAGTATGATTATTAAACAGCATCCTTATGGTTTGGTGAAGTATGATTATTAAACAACATCCTTACGGTTTGGTGAAGTATGATTATTAAACAACATTCTTATGGTTTGGTGAAGTATGATTATTAAACAACATTCTTACGGTTTGGTGAAGTATGATTATTAAACAACATTCTTATGGTTTGGTGAAGTATGATTATTAAACAACATTCTTACGGTTTGGTGAAGTATGATTATTAAACAACATTCTTATGGTTTGGTGAAGTATGATTATTAAACAACATTCTTATGGTTTGGTAAAGTATGATTATTAAACAAAATCCTTACGGTTTGGTGAAGTATGATTATTAAACAACATTCTTACGGTTTGGTGAAGTATGATTATTAAACAACATTCTTATGGTTTGGTAAAGTATGATTATTAAACAACATCCTTATGGTTTGGTGATTATTAAATATATATATAAAAATTAAATTACGTGGTGAGAATAACAAAGTTCTATATGTGTCTTTTTTATCCTAATTTTGTATATATTCCGTTGTTCCTTATATGAGAAAAACAGGTAAAGTCTTGCCTCTTTCGAAACCGGTCTGGTTTTGGAGTTTTTTATATAATACACTGTTCATTTTCGCAGCACATCTGGATGTGCAAAGATATTACTTTTTCTATTTTGATAAATGCTAGAGCCTCGCCTCTATCAGAAAAATTACGACTAATGCTAATATTGTTATATGGTCACTTTACACAGAACTGGCAGTAATGTGAAACGTTGATTTCCGTGATGACGAGAAAAACCTCTTGTGGAGATGTTGTTCGCTCCTCTAGATAAAAATATTTCTCAACTCATACCATCTGTTTTTACGTATATATTGAAACGTTGGTTTATAATTGTGGGTATATAGGTAGTTAATCATGAGTATATAAATGGTTTACTACTCCACTGTGGTCACAACAAATAGAATTTGGTCGTATGAAACAACAAATTATAAAAAACTATATTACCCTTATTCCAATAATGTATAAATGCTATAATATTTCAATAAAATAAATTTGTAGTTTACACTATAAAAATATTAATTTTATTATAAAAATAATTTAAAGTAATTTTGTCTATATAATATGTCTGCTTCACAGATTTGAAATAAAGCCAACAGTATACGGGTGAATTAAGATAAGTTTCCAGTCGAATCACAATTCAACCATTATATACTTCTAGCAGTTAAAGATCGAAACAGGTATGCGTGCTATTCCATATGAAAAAATGTTAATGGACGCATGTCTATCTGATGAGACTGTTTAACGATCTCTTAGAACGCCAGCAAGAAATAGAAATGTGCTTCGGACATGACAGCCTTATGACGTAACCTTTTACAAAAGAAACTACGCTGCAAGGCTATGGTTAATATGCATGGTCGTAAGAGAGAAAATGACCAGAAGCGACATCATATGCTATACTGACATAAAACTGGTCAAAAAGTGTCTGAATATCATATACTTAATGCTGGTTCATTTTGTGTGTTTGAAATTAATCATAAAGCTACATAATTTGCTATTTGTGCTCTGCCCACCACGAGTATCGAAACCCGGATTCTAGACATACCACTGGGGAAGGTATTCCTTTTGAGTCACTATTTTCGAGACATCCTGGCATTTTATGATGGTTATGGCACTCTACTCACAATTTGTGTGCTGTGGCGTCGAAAGCTGGTGCCGAACGTGTTCGCCCTTTCGTCAATGTGAGAGATAAAATTTCGGTCAATCCCACCGCTCTTTCGTGAAGAATATCCCAATATTTATCGCTAGACTACGTTGGATAACTGCCTTTCTTTAGCTTTTTCACAGATATCCATGGGGGCCTCGAGCGAAATCAACCAAAACAAACCGTTTGTTTATCCGTGAACGTCAAATTTACAGATTTTTTGGGCTCGAAAACTAAAGTCCAATTTGGGGCACTTAGCTATGCCTAATTTAAGTGGAGTGAACCAAAACAGAGAAACAAATAACAATTTTTTCTGTTCGGGTTTCAAACATGTCAAACCTTGTTTGCTTGAGCAAGAAGGCTTTTTTTTTTTCCCAAAGAGTTAATTGGATAAAAAACAAACAAAGATAGCGATAGAACTAAGACCTAAAGCGGTTTAAGTCTCACTGAAATAATGAAGTTATATTTTTGAGCAGAGTTTACATAAGACATAGAAAGGCGATTCATCTGTTAGCTATTTCCCAGCTATGTTCATTCAGGTGTTTTATATTCAAACATTGTGTGTCGGAATATTTCTCACAAAGAGATGTGAAGAGAGAGCTAAAGAATTAATAACACAACATTATATGATAGAGGAGCCTTAGAAATCAGGTTTATCAGCTTTTCTTGACAAGTACATATCTTCATCATTTTTCAAAACAGAATAATGACACTTGCTAGATAGAATGCAAGGAAGAAAGGAAATACTGCCAAATCCATATGGCCATTGCAGGATGTCTCTTACCTGATAAAGGTATACGAGGAAAATTTCCATGGAAACTGATTTCTTCTCAGTGGTGTCTCCATTCCAATATATATATATATATACATAACTCAACTGTGCTTTTCATTTAATGTACAACACTTCGATTAAAATTTTAGAAATAGTTTTGCGGTATATTTCTCTCTGGAGTTATGAGTATTCAATTTTTTAAAACGTTTTTAGAGTATTCTCTCAAAACTACACCAAGGCTAAGCATAGCCATCCCTAACTTTAAACAGAGGCAAACAATAATATGGAATATAACGAACACAACAAATTAGTCATCGTCAATGGATATCACGAATGTAGTGTGGATTTAAATACTGTTATTATAATGTCTTCTAATTCTTAATAACACTTAATGACAATATTAACGATGTGGTGTTAAAAGTATAATAGGCATGACTTAGTGCTTTATGATAAATGTAGTTTATCATAGTCATGCTTTTCTAGTTTGTTTAGTTCACACTAAACGAAGTGTTCGTTACCTTAACGATGAAACGTTTAGAAGTATAATACTTAGTCCTATATAATTTTAAGACATGTTTGAAAATATTAAAAATAAACTGTCTCATATGGCAGATATATCATAAAATACTCTTATTTATGGCATTACATGCATCATGGTCATAAGACTTAATAATCTGTATGTCACTACAGAGTTACTTCTATAATATTACGATTCATCATTTGGCAAAATATACAAGCACTTCAGATACGACAGTGACTCTAATATAAAGGGAAATTGGAAGTGACCTTAATAAAAGCCTAGAAAGACTTTAATAATACATCACACATAAACATTAGTAAGTAAAAGAGCAATAAAACTTTATATTTGACGAATTTTAGAAATATTTTAAATAATCATTTCAAATAACAAACCTCTGTTATAAGATTATCATGAAGTTTTACGTACGGAATTTAATTACGAAGGACTATGATAAGGCTTTACATATAACAAATCTCACTAAGAAATACTATGATGAAGCACTACACATTAATATTATCAAGAAATACTATGAGAGAGCTTTACACATTACTAATTTTGTTAAGAAAGACTCTGACAGGGCTTTACACATCACTAATTTTGTTAAGGAAGACTCTGACAGAGCTTTACACATTACTAATTTTGTTAAGGAAGACTCTGACAGAGCTTTACACATCACTAATTTTGTTAAGGAAGACTCTGACAGAGCTTTACACATCACTAATTTTGTTAAGGAAGACTCTGACAGAGCTTTACACATCACTAATTTTGTTAAGGAAGACTCTGACAGAGCTTTACACATCACTAATTTTGTTAAGGAAGACTCTGACAGAGCTTTACACATCACTAATTTTGTTAAGGAAGACTCTGACAGAGCTTTACACATCACTAATTTTGTTAAGGAAGACTCTGACAGAGCTTTACACATTACTAATTTTGTTAAGGAAGACTCTGACAGAGCTTTACACATCACTAATTTTGTTAAGGAAGACTCTGACAGAGCTTTACACATCACTAATTTTGTTAAGGAAGGCTCTGACAGAGCTTCACACATTACTAATTTTATTTAAGAAGACTGACATAGTTTTACACATTACTATTTTTATCAAGGAACACTATGACATAGCTTTACACATTACTAATCTTATTAAGGAAAGTTATGACAGAACTTTACACATTACTAATTTTATTAAAGAAGACTATGTCGAAGCTTTGAACACAAAAGGTCGTAGTCAAAATTTATGATAAAGGCTTTATATATGACTAATCGCATTATTAAATTCTAACAATATATGAGTCAACGTATATTACAATATATCAATCAAACCTCATCTGTTTGGTAACGACAGACAAAGTAATGGTATTGTCGCTACATGGGCCATCAATTTTCTCAAACAACAACTGGTAATTTGTGAACTAGAAAACAAATGAAATGTCATTACTTTTATTGAACAGATTTAGGGTAAGAATTAACAAGAAAACATTAATTACCCCTCATTATGCAAAGCTTTAGAAGTGAATAATTTTATTAAAAAAGACTGATAAAACTTAATGCATTACGCATGACTCATTACAGTGAGAAAGAGTTATAACATCTTGTACATGACTTATTATAGTAAGAAAGATAGTTATAAGGCTTTATATATGACTGATTACAAACAGATTATACTAAGAAAGATTATTATAAAGCTTTACAGTTTAATAACGTATATTTTTATAATGATCATATTACTTCGCTTGTGAAGACGTTCCTGGTAAAAATCTCAAACACATAGTGACAAAGCTCTTTCACTGAAGTTATATTACCTACATCTTCATTTAATAACCGCTTATTAGTCACTTTATTTCAAAGTTTACATTGAATCAGACATTACTGTTTGGTACTTGGTATTAATAAATTTATATATATATATTTCCATTTCAAAAATCCAAATGAGTCATTTTTCCAGCATATTAAAAACAATTATTACGAATCAAATTATCTCTACAAAATAAAGTGAACTTTTTCATATATGAATATAGATTATAAGGAGGACCCATATGTACCGAAATATATAGTATAGAATAAAAGTGTTAAAATACTCCATGTATGATAATAATATTCATAGTGCTAGACAATAAGTTTTGGAGAAAAAGATGATATTGGTATTTGATGTATGTAAAGAGTCATTAGGCCCTGCATGGCTGCAGTGATATAATCATACAACTCTGTCTTTACATTATCAGGTCTCTGACGCAGCCGTTTAGCCGAAATGACGATTGTTTTGTTTTTTCTTATAACAAAGCCACAAAGGGTTATCTCCTCAGCCCACCGAGGGGAATTGAACCCCTGATTTTAGCGTTGTAAATCCGGAGACATACCGCTGTACTAGCGGGGGGCCCGAAATGACGAAATCATACTGCTATTTTTTAAAATTATTTGGTTTCTGACCTAATCATTTAGCTGAAGTGAAGTGTGAGGTAAAATTTGATTATAAATATTTCATTATTTTCGTCATTTCACGAAAGAACAACTCAGGACACGTCAGAGGTATTTAAATAACAGCACATCTGAACCTAATTAATGAAGCTATTGATACACTGTTGGCCAAAATCTTAAAGCCAATGAACATAAAGAACAAATATGCATTTTGTGTTGTTAGACTCAACCACTTATTTGAGTAGAGCTTCGAAATATGACAACAATAAAAATGAAAATAAAAATAAAAAACCTTTTTTAGCATTTAATGGGGAAAATATGAACACTATGAAATTAGCCAAAATACTAGCTGGTTAAAAGTTTAAGACCGTACTGAAACAAAGCGTTAATCGGTAAACACGTAACAAAATTTAGTCATTTGTGTTCAAGCATTAGCGTTGTCAATATCTTCCACTGACATCTCTTGTGTTACATTGGGTAAAAACATGGCAAAGGCTAAAAAGTTGACAAAGTTTGAACGTGGTAGAATTGTCGAGCTGCAAAAGCAAGATCTCTCTCAACATGTCATCGCTGGTGAGATTGAGTGCAGTAAAACTGCTGTTGCAAATTTCTTAAAAGACCCTGAGGGATACGGAACGAGAATTTCCAATGGTCGGCCCAAGAAAATTTCGCCGGCGTTGAGCAAGAGGATTCGACGGGTGGTCTGGCAAGACACCAGCCACTCGTCAAACCAGATTAAGGCCCTTACGGTCGCAGAATGCAGCTCAAGAACAATAAGTTAGCATCTACGAGAAAAAGGCTTTAAAAACCGTGAACGTCTTCAAAAGCCACGCCCATTTCCACACCACGAAACAGCTCGATTAAACATTGCTGAGAAGCACCAAACATGGGACGTAGAAAAGTGGACGAATGTTTTGTTCTCTGATGAGAAAAAATTAACATGAATGGTCCAGATGACTTCCAATGTTACTGGCACGATGAGGATATCCCAAACGAGACATTTTCTACACGACACTGGGGAGGAGTTTCCGTCATGATCTAGGGTGCTTTCTTCTTCTATGGAACAATGAAGCTTCAGGGGCGTCAAAGAGCAGCTGGTTACATTGGCATGTTGAAGAGAGCATCCTTATTGACTGAAGGCTTTTGTTTGCGTGGAAATGATTGGATCTTTCTGCAGGACAACGCTGCAATCCACAATA
Source organism: Tachypleus tridentatus (assembly GCF_004210375.1). Lineage (NCBI taxonomy): Eukaryota > Metazoa > Arthropoda > Merostomata > Xiphosura > Limulidae > Tachypleus > Tachypleus tridentatus. The sequence continues at coordinate 26,560,233 of NC_134826.1, read as the reverse complement.
CTCGCAGGACAAAGGACTTTTTTCATGGCGAATAACGTGAATCTTTTGGACCATCCAGCATGTTCGCCCGAACTGAACCCCTTTGAAAATGTTTGGGGGTGGATGGCAAGGTAAATCTATAGAAATGGACGTCAATTTCAAACAGTGCATGATCTTCGTGAAGCCATTCTCACCACTTGGAATAACATTCCAGCCAGCCTTCTGCAAACGCTTATATCGACCATGCCAAAGCAAAAGTTTGAAGTTATTCGCAATGACGGCCTGCAACTCACTACTGAGACCTCTTGTTGGGCATTTTTTACCCTGTTTAGGACTTCTTTTTGGTATGGTCTTAAACTTTTGACCAGTTAGTATTTAGGCTAATTTCATAGTTTTCACATTTTCGCAATTAAATGTTAAAAAGTTTTTTATTTTTATTTTCCCTTTTCTTATTTTCATCTTTCAAAGCTCTATTCAAATAAGTGGTTGAGTCCAACAACGCAAAATGCATATTTTTTCATTGTTCATTGGCCTTAAGATTTTGGCCAGCAGTGTATAAGACATTTAATTAGGTAATTAAAATAAAATATTACCTTGAAAGTAATATTAAAACTAATTTATTTCATATTAACATTAACTAACTAATTTTTACAACTTTTTTTTTCAGTTTAACCTTTAATAACTGACTAAGAAAAAAGAAAAGTCATCCATTTCAATTACATTGGCTTATATGGCTGTTGGTTGGGGCACTTATTTCGCAATCTGAAGGTAGAAGGTTCGTACCTAGTCCCAAAAATATGCTCGCTTTCTCAGCCGTTGGGATGTTATAATATGACAGTCATCACACATTTTGCTATGAATAATATCCGAAGATTTGGCGGTCTCTTCTCTTTATTATAACACTTATGCATTAGGAATGGCTAGGTAGCTAACCCTCGATCAGATTTTCACGAACAACAAACAAACAAATACCATATGCAAACAACTCCGACGTAGCAATACGGGTTTAGTAAAGCAAAAGCCACAGAATACAAATAGCCAAGCTACGAACTAAAGCATATTTCATGAGGTCTCATAGTATTTACAGGGGACGGTACTAAAAATCAGATAAATCATCAGGTCTCTTATAATACCACTGTTCACAGATTAGAGCAACAATGGATTCCCATTCATGTCAGAAACAAGGGTTATCTCTCACATATCGTGAGGAGGAGTGTTGACCCAGGTCAACCAGCTATTGCTCTTACAAGATAGGCACAAATGTGTCTCAGTATTAAAGATATAGGTCCCATAGCATAGGCCATAATGCAGGATACATAATACATTAAAAACATGCTATCACACCATCCTGAATACTGGGGAACTGTCAAATTTTGTACACCTTGTGGACAATGGACTGAATAAGTTATAAACCATGACAAACTATTGTGTTATTTTTGTTATGATGTGAAATTTGGGAAGATTGAGAGCTGCAGATAAGGAAATAATGTATCTTTTCCCCTCCCCACGCTAGTACAGCGGTATGTCTTCGAATTTACAACACTAAAATCAGGGGTTCGATTCCCCTCAGTGAGCTCAGCAGATGACCCGATGTGGCTTTGCTATAAGAAAACACACATGTATTTTTTTCTAAATAAATCTCATACAGAAACACCTTGTTCATGATCTTTGTTTTAAATAAAATAATTAAAATAAATCATATATTCTTTAAAACCTACATTCAACTAAAAATACCGTTCATAATTCTCCAATTATATGCTATAGAACAAACAAATTGTTTACTACTTATCCTTGTTTATTCGAAATAAAACTAAAAATATTCCCAAATTTCAATAAAGAAATTTCAGAGTAAGTATTTCTCTCAGAATGTTTACTTTTTTTTTAAATACTGACATGTGAATCAACTTTGTTACTTAAAACTATAGATAAACATTATTTCAGTTAGCCAATTAGGTAACTTGATTACATCGACTGTTTATTTAATTCAATATTTTACTTACTGTAATATCATATAGAAAGTTAAGTATGTTATTTTAATTTTTGTTAATATCTTAGTACTGAAAGACAAACTTAGAGGTCCTTCTTTTCTCACTCGAACATCTTTTAATTTGAATAATTGTTTGAGAAAACTTTCGTCAAACTGTTTTTAATCTAATAATTTTAATACGGCATGCAATGTTTCATAAAGAAAGAAAAACAGCTCAAATTAAGAGAATATACGAGAACTCTGTACAAACTACTGATTTCTCTTAGATCTATTCTTACGTCTCCTTTTGTTCTTTTATATACGTTAATCTGGTGACGAAGTCGTCAGTTTCGAGTGTGGTTTGTAATTCAGTTCCTGTGGTAGTCTTTTACAAGATGTATTGATTGTTTTATTTGGTGTTTTGCGAGTTATATTTTCTTACATTCGAAAGAACGTTTATCAGTACTAAGGTTTGATATCGTCATGAAATGTTGCCAAATTACAGTATATTAAACTCTTGTTCTTAAAACAATTAAAATTATTTTAATAAGAACGTTATTTATTTTTTACCAAGTCAATTTCATAAGATTTTTTATATTATATGCACAACAATAAACATCAATTCGTGTACAAATAAGTTTCTTAATTATTATTCTAATATGCTCAATAAGGGGAGGCCTGGCATGGACAGGTGGTTAAGGCATTCGACTCGTAATATGAGGGTCCCGCTTTCGAACCCCCGTTACACCAAACGTGCTTGTCCTTTCAGTCGTGGGGGCGCTATAATGTTACGGTAATCTCACTATTCGTTGGTAAAAGAGTAGCCTAAGAGTTGGCGGTGGGTTATGATGACTAGCTGCTTTACCTCTAATCTTACACTGCTAAATTAGGTACGGCTAATACAGATAAGTCTTGAGTAGGTTTGCGCGAAATTTAAAGCAAACAATTTTTCTTATTTTCTTCTTCATTGGATACACGCTTGTTATTTAAATACAATGTATATTTCAAAAGAATTATGCTTTAGTAGTTCGTAAACACAGGATAATAAGACCTAATATGTTTTTAACAGGATTACATGTTAAGCTGGAGATTTTCTGGTGAAAGAAAATACGTATCCATGTAGAAAATGAACTCTAAATATTTCATAGGGAGACATTAGTGGAAAACCTGGAAAATAAATTTAGTTGACAGTTAATAATTAATAATAAAAGAACTTATGACGCATATTTAAATTAATTATCACACGTTAAATAGATGTATGATTTAAATGTTAACAGAGAAAGAAAGACACACCGAACAGGCTAGAACAGGCGAGAGAAGATATACGTAAGTTGTTTGTTTGTTGAAAGTATCTTATAAAAAAAAATGGTTTTTACTAAGATGAAAAACATAGATATGTCAGAAGATTATTACGAATTTTAAAAAAGATTTTTGAAACTTCATAAAACATCGCAGACTTAATGGAAAAACTCTGTTCGTGTAACAACATGAACCTTTGGAGAAGTGAATCGCTACAAATGAAACGGAAATAATGAAATCAAATCATACTTGTGCTGAGAATTGTGGAAAATCTGGGACAAAACAGAATGATTGAAAACCTATGACACACTTTATCAGACCGCAATGCTCCGCTACAGTTTTTTTTTTTTACATAACGTCTGTAAATTTGTGGTTAAATTAGTGTTTTTGATCAAAGAACGCCTGAAATCACGATAAGGACACATTTTAAAACGATACAATACAAAGTATGAATAACCCAAATTCGATCCATACAAGTGGGTTTCGGAGCAAATCTCAAGTAATAGTTTCGACCAATATGGCTGATAAAGATCTTATACTGGTTGTAACTACTGGTATTGGGTACTTATGGATTTTGATGTGAAACAGTAATTAATAAAGAGAAAAAAAAGGACATCTAAGTACCTTTCAGTACTGGTATTTAAGTACCTTTCAGTACAAGAACAAATGAGCCAACAAAGGAGCAAGTTATCTCACAGCATCGCATAATACCTCAAAATGTATTACTGTATCCACATCTATATGATACCACAGAATTGTAAGAGTTAAGGTCATTTACCTGACAAAAATAAAATCATAACCACTTATGTTTTACAGCAAATCTTTGTAGCTACTTCTGCACAGTTGCCTGCCAGATGATATTGTGCAAGACGGTACATACTACACGCTGCTAAGCTACACTTGTACTATTCATTTATAATAATACCGTTCCAAATGGGAATACAACACAGATTAACCATATCTTGTTCGTTTATCAATCGTGAGAACAAAAAGAAATCTGTTCGTGTTCTGCCATGTGGTTGCTTTAAAGAACATTGTATATATATACATACGAGGTCTGTTAAAAAAATACGCGGACTATTTAAATTGCGCGACTCCAGTTGGTTCCAGTGGAATCCGCTTGGTGTCGCTAGGTTCGCACAGATCAGCTGATTACGACGCCATTTTCCGATTGCAGATATCTTCATTTGTGTATTAGCTACGCGGTTTTAAGTGAAGTGCGATTTTTTCCTTTGGCGGATTTCAGAATGAATGACCTGAAGGAGCAACGACTTGCTGTGAAATTTTGTGTTAAACTTGGAAAATCTGCGACTGAAACTTTTGCTATGCTTAACACGGCTTACGGTGATGTTGCTATAAAGCGTACGGCATGTTTCAAGTGGCATGAACGTTTTAAGGATGGTCGACAGTCCATTGAAGACGATGAGCGTCCTGGACGTCCTTCCACTTCAACTGACGACCCACACGTCGACAAAATCAACACCCTGGTAGGGGCAAATCGACGTCTGACTGTCAGGGAGCTTGCTGAAGAGTGTGGGATATTAGTTGGATCTTGTTACGAGATTTTGATTAAAAAATTGAAGATGCACCGCGTTGCTGCGAAATTCGGCCCTCAGAACTAGTGAGTTTTTGGCCAAACACTTGATCACTGTTCTTCCCCATCCCCCCTACTCACCTGACCTTGCTCCTTGCGATTTTTTCTTGTTCCCCAAACTCAAAAGACCCATGAAAGGAAGAAGATTTGAGACGATTCCCGAGATTAAGGCAAATGCGACGAAGGAGTTGGAGGACATTACAAAAGAAGCGTAGCAGGACTGTTTCAACAAGTGGAAACATCGTTGGAATAAGTGTGTGCGTTGGGGAGGAGAGTACTTTGAAGGGGTCCCAGACCTGTAACTTCTAAATAAGGTACATTTTGTTTTATGACGTCAGTCCGCGTATCTTTTGAACAGCCCTCGTATATATATGTTCTATATCAAACGTTGTTTGCACACGTATAACGCACAAATAAAATAAGGGGCAGTTTTCAATAAGGCTTCACAATATGTATCATTTTATTCTCTTGAGTTATTTCAAAAATGAGGTCAAACTCTTGATACTTGGCATTCACGAAAGTTTAAACTTTACCTTGTGTCAGAAATATTGTTTTTAATAATATAAGTTACGTTCTGTAAGTTACTGAAGACTAATCTTTCAAGAGTTGTTATTTTCCATATCCATAACAGTAAAAATCACGTCTACCACTGACCATTCTAATCAATCATTTCATTAAATCTTTGTCATATTTGTAAGAATGTCATCAAAATAATCTTTTCCAACTGGCACAGCAGTAAATCTACGAATTTCAACACTATAAACCTGGTTTTGATACCCCTGGTGAGCATAGCACAGATGTCTCATTGCGTTGGTTTGAGCTTAACTATAATCAAAATCGAAATAAAATATTTCTCCAAGGATCTTGTTTTTTTCCCAGTTGTAAAGGTTCATATAGGGCAATTATAGTGTTACTATAATATAACATATAATGAAACGATAGTCCACCAGTGTGTCAGCGGTATGTTTATGGACGTACCATTACAAAATTTGGGGTTTGATTCTATATTGCACATCATATGGCTTTGGGGTAAAAGTATGAACAAATGAAAAGTATTACTTCGGTTCAGTGTCTTACAATGAACAAAAATTTAAAGTAAATAGTAATTAATTATAAAGTCACAATACTTTATAACCGTGTTCATTTAACTTACAACATAAAATAAATTAAAATCGAATTTCAATTATTTTAACCTAATGATACATCAAATGTACTATTTATTAACAAAGAAGAGTAAATATTTACGTATTTTAATTAATCGGCCATATTAATTCTGATTATTCATCAAAATTTTCATTTAAGATATTCAAATATTTTAAGTTTAAAAACCATGATTTAACTTATTGAAGCTACCATGATGTTTTTTCTTAGTTTCGCGCAATGGTACACGAGGGATATCTGCGTTAGCTGTCCCTGATTTAGTAATGTAAGACTAGAAGGAAGGTAGCTAGTCATCACCACCCACCGTCAACTCTTGAACTACTCTCTTACCAACGAATAGTGAGATTGACCGTCACATTATAACATCTCCATGGCGGAAAGGGTAAGCATGTTTTGTGTGACGGGGATTTAAACCTGCCACCCTAGGATTATGAGTCAAATGCCTTAACCACCTGGCCAAATCTACCTTTTCTGAAAAGCGACGTTATTTATTAAAAGTTATCATTGTTGATAAACTTGTCTGAAAAACAGAAATTAATAGGCCCGGCATGGCCAAGCGTGTTAAGGCGTGCGACTTATAATCTGAGGCCGCGGGTTCGCATCCCCCGTCGCGCCAAACATGCTCGCCCTTTCAGCTGGGGGGGGGGGGCGTTATAATGTGACTGTCAATCCAACTATTCGTTGGTGAAAGAGTAGCCAAGAGTTGGCGGTGGGTGATGATGATTAGCTGCCTTCCATTTAGCCTTATACTGTTAAATTAGGGACGATTAACACAGATAGCCCTCGAGGAGCTTTGTGCGAAATTAAAAAAAAACAACAATTTATTAAATAACTTGTACTTTACCTATTCTTTCATGTTTTCAATTAGGAAAAGTTAATATTATTTAAGTACGTTAATTTTATCACTTACGTCAAAGGTACGCGATTATTTTATATGATTTATTTACTGTCTGGTCCTCAACAGTTTACATAAATATTTTCCTGTTTTTACATTTATTTAAAAAACAAATTCGGAGGGCAATGACATTGAACTACGTTTATATTTAAAATTGTATAAACACTTCAAAGAAATACTGGGAAATCAAACATGAAATATGACATAACTAAAACGTATCATTGAGGAAGTCCAAACACAATCTATCTAACTACCGCTACAGTTGTTGACATATGAAGATGAAATATTACTCTTAAAGGAGCGAATGTTTCAGTTATACTACGCCTGCGTAATGGGAAACTGTTTCGTATTATTTAATACAAGTTTTTAGCTTAAAGGATTCGTAATATACGTATACATATTAATAACTTTTAGTTTTATACTAATGTTCAATCTCTTAGTTTTACAATTATTATGCATGATTTATTAAAGATGAACGTGTAACAAACATTACATATTTCTACTACAAAAACGGTACAAAATAGAAACGTAATAAAACGTTGGCTCGGCATGGCCAGTTGGGTTAAGGCGTTCGACTCGTAATCTGAGGATCGCGGGTTCGAATCCCTATCGCACTAAACATGCTCGCTCTTTCAGCCATGTGGGCGTTATAATGTTACCGTCAATCCCACTATTCGTTAATAAAAGAGCAGCCTAATAAAAGAGTAGCCCAAGAGTTGGCGGCGGATGGTGGTGACTATCTGCCCTCCCTCTAGTCTTACACTGCTAAATTAGGGACGGCTAGCGCAGATAGTCTTGGAGTAGCTTTGCGTGAAATTCAAAAAACAAACAATACTCTTAATTTGCACAGATTAAATTATCTTAATAATTAAATATGAAATTATATACAATAATTTATTAAACATAATAACAAACAAAATTAAAATATATTTTCCGTTTGGCCCTCATTGGCACAGCCGGTTTAAACGCTTGAAACTGAGTTTCGATACCCATGATAGGCAGAGGACAGATAGTCCATTGGGCAGCTTTGTGAATGTCTACAACGAAAACAAAATTAATTCGTTTGATTTGGATGTTTTCTTAATACAGAGCTACACAGTGGGTACCCTGTGCTCTATCCACTATCTGGTTTAGAATATTCTAGAAAATGCACGCAGTTTTGAGACAGAAAAAAACGTATATTTTACAAAAATCTCAGATCGAATGAGAATTATATTCGTTTGACATCAATTTCTTCATTTTGTTTCAGTTTGTTTGTATTTTTATTTAAAACACTATAACAAAAAACGTTCTTTGTGATAAACGAAAAAAAAATTGAGCTAATGGGAAAAGTTAAAAAAATAAATTGATCTAATGAGAAAAGTTTTTACTTTCCGATTTGTGGTTAATTACGTGATAGAAAAAAATGAATATTATTTTCAGATTACGCGTAGCTAAATTACGAAAAATCTGTCATTAGAACTGAAACATTCTTTATAAAGTTTAAATATGTAGACCTGTATAATTGTTGTTGTTTGGAATTTTGCACAAAGTTACTCGAGGGCTATCTGCGCTAGCCGACCCTAATTTAGCAGTCTAAGACTAGAGGGAAGGCAGCTAGTCATCACCACCCACCGCCAACTCTTGGGCTACTCTTTTACCAACGAATAGTGTGATTAACCGTGACATTATAACGCCCACACGGCTGAGAAGGCGAACATGTTTGGCGCGAGTCGGGCGCGAACCCGCGGATTACGAAACGCACGCCTTAACACGCTAGACCATGCCAGGCCTGACCTGTATAATTATTATCGAATATAACTTTTGGAAAGTGTCGTTTGAAGTTAAGTTTGTATTTGGTGTCGATTTTTTAAAATAAACTGATGAACAATATTTTTTTTATGTCCATAAATTTAAGTCTTTGATTTTGATATTCAACAAACGATATTTTTGAAATGATTTAATATTAGTTTTAAGATATATGTTTTCATAATAAATGCTTCACAAATTTTGAATCTAAGTTAGACATGTTACCTTCTTATTGGAACAAATATAATTCGGATAGTGTAGAAAAATACAAAATTACTATTATTCTGCTATAAATTTATCGAACTGAGACTGAGCGTGATCAAGCCCCCCAGTGGCATTTCGGTACGTCTATGGACTTACATCGCTAAAAACCAGATATCGAAACCCGTGGTGCACAGAGAGCCCATTGTGTAGCTTTGTGCTTAATTCTAAATAAACAAACAAAAATAACGTGATCACACAGTTCCATTCAAAATCAAGCAAAATATATGTCATAGGTCAACATATATTTAACCTCATAGTCTATTGTGTTTGTGTTTTAGAATGAGACGGCTGTTACACATTCTTCGAAGACTAGTAGATATCTGTCTTCTCTAGTAGCATTCCAGTTATATCTGACAGTGCTAGAACACATAACAGAGCCGTTTTACAGAGCAATAGATTATAGATTTTCTTGTTTTCACATTACTTACCTCGTTCAAGAGGAACAACACAGGTAATGATGTGTTTACAGAACATAACTTCTAATATAAACTGGACATATTAATTGTATATAGAATTGATTGTTTGACGAAATATAAGCTTACACAAATGAATTGTTTTAATTTTGACTTCAAATGCCATGTGATGTAACGTTTGGGCCCGGCATGGCCAAGCGTGTTAAGGCGTGTGACTCGTAATTTGAGGGTCGCGGGTTTGCATCCCCGTCGCGCCAAATATGCTCGCCCTTTCAGCCGTGGGGGCGTTGTAATGTTACGGTCAATCCAAGTATTCGTTCGTAAAAGAGTAGCCCAATAGTTGGCGGTGGGTGGTGATGACTTGCTGCCTTCCCTCTAGTCTTACACTACTAAATTAGGGACGGATAGCACAGATAGCCCTCGAGTAGCTTTGTGCGAAATTCAAAAACAAAACGTAACGTTTTTCTATATTTTATTCTCGTTGTTGATTAAATTGCTTTATTAACTATTAATAAGTTTTCTCAGTATGAATGGGTCTCTTCATTAAACACCTATTACAGAAATGACAACGACAATATTTTATGAATTATTTTTGAAGCACAAGTCTAAACCAAGAGGAAACGACTCTTAGATTTTAATGTTATAACTCCGTAAATTTACAACTGCCCCTCTGGGGAAAAACAGTTTATGAGATAAACAGAATTTTGACTTTAAACTAACCTTTAATTTATTTTGAAAAACAGTCAAGGTATATATAAGTTTAGGTTTATCAATAATTTGATGTGTTCAGTTTTACAACTTACAACTTTTGCAGTGAGGAATAATTTCTATTCACGCAAATACGACGGACGTTTCGATAGCTGTGCCATAACATTCAAGTTGATAAATTTTAACAATAACTTAAATATCAAACTTTGGTTTCAGTAACTGTTAAAACTTATGTGTTTGAGAATGATTAAACCAAAGACCGAAACGTCGTATTTGCGTCAACAAAAATTCTTCTTAAATGTAAAAATTGTAACTTGTATAAAACAAGGAAGAGAATTAGCTATGTGTCTTTTGTTTATTTTCTCAAAAGCGTTCATGATGAACAAACAATGATGATATGAACAACAGTTGTCTAGTTCAACGTAACACTTTTGAAAGAAGCCTTGGAAAACTAATCTACAAATATAGCAAAAATAGGTGGGACAACGTTCCGAAAAATTACGGGTCGCGACATTGAAACGTACGTTTTTTAATTGCTTGATTGTACAACTACTGCGTCGATGTGCTGCCTTTTTGTTGCCTAGTGAGTTCGAGGGCGCCGTTAATCGTCAATTTCAGTCGTTTTACATGTTTTTCTGCACACTGGGGATTTTCTTCTGGAAGTGCAGGACCATATGTCACGTCCTGGGGGAACGAAACCTTTCGTGCACTCACGAGCTGATTCGATAAACGACCTTTTGATCCTTGTTTTGTAGCTTTTTGTGCCAATATGACATATGACAAGTGTTTATTACATTCGGTTCTGAAAGTGGAAGTCTTTAGAATCCTGGTCCCTTCCAGATACGCTACATTTGAAAATTAGTCCATCATGAGTTTCTCCAGAAGTGTATGAGCTATAATGGATACTTTTTGTCTATTTCACCTGTGTTTAGGGCCCCACATGGCCAAGCGTGTTAAGGCGTGCGACTCGTAATCTGAGGGTCGCGGGTTCGCATCCCCGGCGCGCCAAACATACTTGCCCTCCCAGCTGTGGGGGCGTTATAATGTGACAGTCAATCCCACTATCCGTTGGTAAAAGAGTAGCCCAAGAGTTGGCGGTGGGTGGTGATGACTAGCTGCCTTCCCTCTAGCCTTACACTACTAAATTAGGGACGGATAACACAGATAACACAGATAGCCCTCGAGGAGCTTTGTGCTAAATTTAAAAACAAAACGTAACGTTTTTCTATATTTTCTTCTCGTTGTTGATTAAAATGCTTTATTAACTATTAACAAATTTTTTTCTCAGTATGAATGGGTCTCTTCATTAAACATCTGTTAGAGAAATGACAACGACAATATTTTATGAGTTATTTTGGAAGCACAAGTCTAAACCAAGAGGAAACGACTCTTAGATTTTAATGTTATAACTCCGTAAAATTACAACTGCCCCTCTGAGGGAAAAACAGTTTATGAGATAAACAGAATTTTGACTTTAAACTAACCTTTAATTTATTTTGAAAAACAGTCAAGGTATATATAAGTTTAGGTTTATCAATAATTTGATGTGTTCAGTTTTACAACTTACAACTTTTGCAGTGAGGAATAATTTCTATTCAAGCAAATACGACGGACGTTTCGATAGCTGGTGCCATAACATTCAAGTTGATAAATTTTAACAATAACTTAAATATCAAACTTTGTTTTCTGTAACTGTTAAAACTTATGTGGTTGAGAATGATTAAACCAAAGACCGAAACGTCGTATTTGCGTCAACAAAAATTCTTCTTAAATGTAAAAATTGTAACTTGTATAAATCAAGGAAGAGAATTAGCTATGTGTCTTTTGTTTATTTTCTCAAAAGCGTTTATGATGAACAAACAATGATGATATGAACAACAGTTGTCTAGTTCAACGTAACACTTTTGAAAGAAACCTTGGAAAACTAATCTACAAAAATAGATGGGACAACGTTCCGAAAAATTTCGGGTCGCAACATTGAAACGTACGTTCTTTAATTGCTTGATTGTACAACCACTGCGTCGATGTGCTGCCTTTTTGTTGCCTAGTGAAAGCCCTCGAGTAGCTTTGTGTGAATTTCATGAACAAACAAATATCTCTGTTTTTTCTGTAATTCTGTGTATTTGTGAAGTGTAATTTGAAGTTAGATGAAAAACAAATTTTTTATCTGTGCTAAAATTTGTCTGTAAATCATATCACACACTTTTTTCTAATATTTCTTTGAATATTAAATTAGCAAAGGTTGTCGACAAAGCCTACAATTCAATCAAAGAATAGTAGTTCAATAGATGGCATTTGGTAGTGTTGAATACGTATGAATTCCCTTGTCTTTCAGTTCACAATTTTTACATGTATTCTTTGTGTAGCCTGATGTAATGAATTACGAATAACGACTAAAAAATAGATGTGATTTAGTTTGTATTGATTAAGGTCACAGTTAATGATTGCATGCGATTTTTATAATAAGTAAGACCAAAAGTTCAATCTCTTGATGACGTGAAACCCACTTGAAGTAAAAATGCATTTCAGAACGACTGCTATGGGTATTAACACTTTTATTAATAAAGCAGAGAACAGTATTTCGACCTAAGCCATCTTCAGGTTAACCTAGAAAGGCCGAAACGTTGTGTTCGACTTTATTTTAATAAAAGTGTTAATACCAATACGAGTGGTTCTGAGATACAGAAGTTCAATTTATTTTGTGAAAATATTCCAAGAAGAAAATTGAGTTCCAAAATTAGAAGTGTCATATTATCAATTTACTAGAGTTCCTATACCGAGCTAGAATTTACAAATATATTTATAAGACATTTAATTCTATTCAAATAAATGGGTTTTACTTGTATAAAACAGGTTTGCATATATTTTTCTATCTTTCCTGAAAACGATCATACATATGTATTATATGTAATTACATAAGTAATTCGTTTTTAACTCATTGTCGTGTCAACAAACTTCCCTTCCGATTTCAACTCGTTATGAATTTATTTTCAATATTTATATCTTATGTTTTAATCGGTTAATAATAAAAATGTCAAGAATTCTCTCTCATTTCTTGTAAAATAAACTGTACAATCTGGTAAATAAAAATGAACACTGTGCATATTTCTTTATAACTTATCTAGGTGAAAGATTTTTCTTCAGCTAAAATTTTGAATTAATTTGATAATACGAGCCAGAAATGATGTTCTGAAGGGAAAATGTAAAATGAAATTGTGTTTGTTTGTTGCTAACTACCATGGACAGTCTGTAATTTTTCACTGCTGGAATGTTATCGTTATAAAATGTTTTAATAGCTTTTGTATACGTAAATGTTTGTCTTTTCGCCATTGCTAAGTGACATACAATTATCAATATATGCAGATTTTTTTATAATAAATAATTTATATGAAATTTTAAATGTCACCAAGCGAAGTAAAAAATGCATTTGCTTATGATGTTGGACAAACAAGTAATCAAGAAAAGTAATAATGTTAGATCTTAATAAATCTCCCAAACATCAATTTGGGGAAAAAAAAATGAAATTTACATATTATTCGTCTTAAGTAAGAATTAGGCCTGGCATTGTCAGGTGGTTAAGGCACTCGAATCGTAACATTAGGGTCGCTGGTTTGAATCCCCGTCACACCAAACATGCTGCCATTTCAGCCGTGGGAGCGTTATAATGTGACGGTCAGTCCCACTATTCGTTGGTAAAAGAGTAGCCCAAGAGTTGGCGGTGGATGGTGACGACTAGTTGTCTTCCATTTAGTCTTACACTTCTATATTAAAGACGGCTAGCTCAGATAGCCCTCGAGTAGCTTTGTGTGAAATTCCCAAACAAACAAACAAACAATCAAAACAAACCAAGTAAGAATCGAAAAATTCAAAACAACAACACAACTGTTTTAAGAGATATATTTCTTGAAAAAATCAAAATAATTAAACATCCAGGTAACTTTGTTTCCAATGGCTGCTAGATATAAAATGTTAAGTTATTTGCACTATAGGCACTGTAATAACGGTCATGCTAGCTAAACTAAAAAATTCGTGTAACTTTTTCCCAACATTCGTTTTTTCAAACAATAAGTCACACAGGATATAATGACATGTATATCAAGAAAAAAATAACAAAAAGGTCTTTGCTTGTGGTATATTAACAGGTCTTTTATAATTGCCATATGCCTCTTTTAATAATTCGCATATGGTTGAAAATATAATATGCAGATACAGAGAATTTGTTTGCCATAATTTCTACTAAGAATCAGTACATAAAACTATATTAAACTTGTATGAGCAAACATAACGTATTCTATTCGTTATCCTTAGAATTGTTAAGGGTTTTTTGGGTTTATTTCTTCAAGTAATATTTAAGACTAAAGTTATACATAAGATAATCACAAATATCAACTTGACATTTCTTAATGTCAAGTTGAAAACACTTAAGAACTTTGTTTACTACCAGTGAATAAAAAGGTGAAAATAGAAAACGTAAGATTTTTTACGTGAATAGCAAGCAGTCTGAGTAACTTGGATAATGGTTTCATAATTTTAAAATGTTCACAAAATAGGTAATGGTTTTACATGTTTCACAATTTAAACAAATTCACAAAACAGGTAATGGTTTGACATGCTTCATAATTAATCCTGTTCACAAAATAGGTTTTCTTATTTATTAACACAACTACTAATAATGCACCATTCTTTGGCTTAAAACCAAATAATAAATACGTTCTGTTATATGAAACTAATATTTTTATATTCTGTAAACATATATTTTTTAGTTTTTATGTTAAAATATGTGATTTAAAGAAGACTTTTATAAGCATTTAAAACACTATTTTTGTATTTGAATAAAACAGTATACAGTATTCTTGAAGATGAAACTGTTCGTCTTCAATCAGTAACTTCCAAGTCTTTGAATAAACTGAAATTTTTCAAGTACGTGGTCTACAGAACAAAACACGTGTTGCTTATTAAGGTATAAAAACAAGATAAGAAATAGATTTGCATTATTTGTGCTAATTAAACTTAATATTATTAATTTACGATAACAACTATAATGTGTTTTTTAATTTTTTTTAATTCTGTAGCACTTTAGTTTGAAATATTTTACACGGAGTTATAAATGAATAGAAACAAACTAAAGTTTGGATGAGAAATAAACTCAACTATTTAGATGTATGTAAAACATTTACATTGTTACAAAATACGTCATAAACACAATATCTGAATCTTATTTATATGATATGCCTTATCCTTACTATGCAGATGATATACTGTTTCTAAAAATTCTATATATTTAGGTTATATTTAGATAAGTATCTTCATGGTTACATAACAAATGTTATTATATGAATGACATTTATTAAAATTGATAACTTCTAATTTTGTGAACATTTTTATTATAAGTATTGTAATGATAATGTATCCTGTATCATTATGTATCCCATAGCATTTTTTTACTTCTTTTATTCCTAGAAAAAATAAATAAAAAGTCTCGTCAAAACTTTCTTCTTAATATTTATTGTTTAAGTAACTGTTTTTATGTAATTTTTTATTACTTTTGTTAAGATATAAGAAGTTATATTTTTTTAATACTCCTTGGTATGGCTGAGCAGATAACCCGATATGGCTTTGCTAAAAAAAAAAAAAAAACTACTACAAATAATTTTAAAGCCTCTCGCTAGTACAGCGGTAAGTCTACGGATTTACAACGCTGAAATCAGGGGTTCGATTCCCCTCGGTGAGCTCAGCAGAAAGCCCGTTGTGGCTTTGCTAAAAGAAAAACACAAACACACACTCCTTGGTATTTTCAAAGCATTTTACCGTGTAATAATTATTATAGGATATTCATTTTAATTCGAATGTTAGGATTATGTAAGTAACAAAAAAAAACAACGTTTTACTCTGATTGATATCTATATATATCAAAATATATCTACATAATTAAACTTACCGTGGAAACAAAAATCTGTATGGCCATTATTTTGCCAAAACGTTCACCATCGAGATCCGAATTCATTTATTTGTAATTCTTCTTACTGATAAAAAAAAAATTCGTTTTATATTATTCGATCATTTACAAAAGTTATACATTTTAATATAATTAGGTATATATTGAAAAAAAAGGAAAGTTATTTCTTTTCATACATTAAAAGAACTTGATTCACCATTCTGTACTTTTGTAAATATCATACTTTGTTCAAATTCAGTTTAAACGTTTACCTGAATAGTGAACAAACTTTCATTAATAAGTTTGAAGTCATGATACAGTTTTCAACAGTAAAGCTAGTCTAGGAAGGCTTGTAAGACAACGTACGTAAATTGTAATTGTATGATTTTACAAAACAATATGTTACGAGAAACTGATCTCTTCACCAATGCTTTTTGAGAAAAAAACTCTAAAGGAATTTCCAACTTCATCTGACCCGGCATAGCCAGGTGGTTAAGGCACTCGACTCGTAATCTGAGGGTCGCGGGTTTGAATTTCCGTCGCAACAAGGATGCTCGTCTCTTCATCTGTTAGGGCGTTATAAAGTGACGGTCAATCCCACTATTCTTTGGCAAAAGAGTAGCTCAAGAGTTGACGGTGGGTGGTGATGACTAGCTGCCTTTCCTCTAGTCTTACACTGCTAAATTAGGGACGGCTGGCGCAGATATCCCTCGTGTAGCTTTGCGCGAAATTGATAACAAACAAACTACATATTAGTCTTGTTGTTTTCTTAATGCAAAACTAAACAATTAGCTATCTGCGTTCTGTCCAACCAGGAGAATCGAACACCGGATTTTAGCGTTGAAAATTCATTAAGCATATCTCTAGTCTGTTAGAACAGATATGATTGACGAAAGAAAATAAAGTTGTTTATCTTTGGGGAACAGGAAAATAAGGAATGATTTGTTAAGTTTGTGTTTGTACATATCTTAAATTAGTCGACCTGAATGTGTAAATGAATCGATTTTGTATTGTCGCGTAAGTTCATATGGAAAATAATGTTATTAAAGTTTATACAGTCGTGGCTATTAGTAAACACATACGACTCGATTGCTATCAATTGTTATACAAACTTGCACAGTGAATGCGTTTTATTTGTTAATGCATTATTTAGCTATATTTCGAAAGCTTTGTATTGCGATTGGACGATTGTAGCTTTTCATATATTCTTGATATAATTCGGTTAAAAGTAGTTGGGCTTTCTCATAAAACGAGTACATGATATCAAAGATTCTTATTGATAAATTTATCTTCGGTATAAAGAAATTATCGCGTAATAATCTGAATATCCTGTACGTTTACAAACTCTAGATATTTCGAAATACTTTATTTTTGAATAACATTTTCAATAAGAACTATGCCCACGTTATCTTGTCTGCACTAATATTTTCTTTAAATACTGATGGTGAAGCATGTGGTAATTATACCATTATCTATTACGATTTTACATTACACAACATGTTTTTCAAGGCTTTTCACCCGTCAGTTGTTTACAATTAAACTTTAATTGCTGTAAGTGCTTTAGTTAAATAATTATAACTAGATAATTACTGTTATAGAACGAAATTCACTTTTCTAATTAGGCACACATAACAACGATCCCTGTTAAGTTACTTATTCAACCACTTTTGGATCGTCTATTATTCATCTATAATTGCCTATGTGTTGTCAGAAACATAAGACGTAGGTGTCAGTATATACTGATACAGTTAAAGTATGAAGCTAATTTAGTTCTTCATCGTGGTCAGTTGGAAGCTAGCACTAATCTATTCCATTATTTACTTTGTCACAAATTCTATATTTACTGTTATAACAATTGTTTGTTTGTTTGTTTTTTGAATTTCGCGAAAACATGGCTTTTGCGATTATTAAAATATCGAATAAAATTAAGAAAAAGAAATGAATATAAAAAGGACAATTTTAATTTAATATTTTTTCAACACCAATGTTTTTTTTTTAAATTTCGCACAAAGCTACTCGAGGGCTATCTGCGCTAGCCGTCCCTAATTTAGCAGTGTAAGACTAGAAAGAGGGCAGCTAGTCATCACCACCCACCGCTAACTCTTGGGCTACTCTTTTACCAACGAATAGTGGAATTGACCGTCACTTTATAACGCCCCCACGGTTAGGAGGGCGAGCGTGTTTGGTGCGACCGGGAGTCGAACCCGCGACCCTCGGATTACGAGTCGAACGCCTTAACACGCTTGGCCATGCCGGGCCTATAAATATTGTCAATAAAAGATTGAAATCTGGTTTGTTATGATAGACATCTTAATATCAATAATGTTATTTCATGTATTTTCACTTATATGCAGCTTGTACAGATTATATTGTAATTGACGATTTGTAAATCTTATATGAGAAAAATTTGTATAGAAACACTTTCATGATTCATAAGATTACAACCATTGTCAGCTTAACACCAGCCAACAAAAGAAACTTAAAAGAAATCTCAACGACAGATTTGATTGCAAGTAAAGTTATTTTATATATTAACTAGTTAGGCCTTTTTAATTTGTTTTTGCATGCTGATAATTAAGTAAAACAGTAAGTGCTATAATTATGTGTGACTTTCAAAACCTACAATGACTTACTCGTTGTTTTATATTTATTTTAAAATCACATTATGTAACACAAATTTTGTTCCTGGATAGTATGTGTTATTTCTTAATTGCTTATGTTGTAAAAGTACAGAAAATGGCCATTATTCCCTTCAAACTTTGATTTTATGACCTGGATAATGAAATTTAGAAATTAACCTATTTTATATGTAAAAACGGGAAAAGTTGCACATGTTCATATATTTACATGTATTTATACTAAAGTTATGCAAAGATGCTTAGAAGTGAGTAGTTTTTTGAGATTTGCGACTGTGATGTAAATCAATTTCACGTATCAGTCTCCAAATAAAGTTTCCCATCATGTTTTTGTTTTTTCGCTCCTTGGTAGCAGCGTTCAAATTCCAGTATATCTTGGTGGACGCCTTGCTACTCTGAGTATGATCCCATGTTCTCCTTAAATTTATCAAGATAAGCGTCAAGGATATGGACTTTCAGGGATATCCTGCAGCCCATTTTACTGTAGTCCTTTACCAGAACCTCAAATAGTTCCACATAATTTTCGACCTTGTGATTGCCCAACAAGCCCCGAACCACTGCGACAAAGCTTTTTTTTTCCTTTCTACTGAGCTTCTTGGGGAATTCTGGGCACTCTAGGATCTTCTTTATTTGTGGTCCAACGAGGACACCAGCTTTGACTTTTGCCTCAAACAGCTTAAGGAAGAAGTCTTGAAGGTACTTGAAGGCTGCAGACTTCCTTATCAAGAGTTGTGACAAATTGTTTCATAAGACCCAATTTTATGTGTAATGGTAAGAACAACACCTTCTTGAGATTCACTAATGGCTCACACTTGTCATTGTGCCTCCCCATAGAGAACTCAGTCCGTTGTGGCCAGTGTTTCCTGTTGTAGTGCGCTGTGGTGTCCCTGCTGTCCCAAAGGCAAAGATAATAGGGAAACTTGGTAAAGCCTCCTCGCAGACCCATCAGGAATGCTACCATTACATGTCGAATACATTGTGGCAGAAGCAGAGCCCATCTTGACGAGTGAAGAAGCTCGAAAAATGTCGGTGACGCTTCCTCTGACTTGCGACTTACACACTTTCATCTAACAAATCCTACTCCTTGAACCTAGATGTCCAAAGTTCGATATTCGACTTTGTTAGACCAAGATCTCTGATCGAGACATTGAGGTTTCTTTGGTTGGGGTAGTGTGGATTTCTCTCACCAGCTGCGTCTCTGAAATTGTAATCTGGATCTTCAATATTCTAGAAAGTTCTTAAAAATTCTTGTAAGTTCGAGAAAATTCTCTATCAGCTTACTCAGCACTGAATCTACCTGGGGTAGATTACAAAAGCAATGTTTGAAGAGAAAAATAGGTCTTCTCCATTTACTTTAGGCATAAGCAATTGAAAATAACACATTTTGCCCAGAAACAAGAAAAAGTAAACATTTTGTTATATATTATTATAGTTTCGTTTTCGTTCATGAGATTTAGCAGTCGGTAAGTGAAGGGAACGAAATAGTTCTATAACAAGTAATGTTCTGTTAATTTAAAACATTGGTTAAAAACTAAATCGTTTATGTTTTATTACACATCTTAATGCAGAAACCTAAGTCTGTTTGTGAAAGATGCTTGGGATAACTGTCTTCATGATTTTTAATAGTATAATATAAGACAAGATGAACGGAATTGTCACCAGTCATATCTTCATCCATTTTGTATTTTTGTTATTCTCACGGATGAAAACTTAAGAGTGCCAGCTGAAATAGTAGTGGGTCAAAGATAAAGGTCAAAAATATATAATACTTTCTAAAATTAGAATTCAAATGGTCTAAATTTATGTTACAGATACTACTGGTATTTTACTTTCTTTCATAACAGTAATGAGCCAGATAAAGACTGGTCTAAGTTTATGTTACAGACACTACTGGTGTTTTACTTTCTTTCATAACAGTAATGAGCCAGATAAAGACTGGTCTAAGTTTATATTACAGATACAACTGGTATTTTACTTTCTTTCATAACAGTAATGAGCCAGATAAAGACTGGTCTAAGTTTATGTATTTTACTTTCTTTCATTACAGACACAACTGGTGTTTTACTGGTGTTTTACTTTCTCTCATAACAGTAATGAGCCATATAAAGACTGGTCTAAGTTTATGTTACAGACACTACTGGTGTTTTACTTTCTTTCATAAAAGTAATGAATGAGCCGGGTAAAGACTGGTCTAAGTTTGTGTTCCTGAGGTGGTTGATCTTTTTCGTATCGTAGAGTCCAACTTTAGAGTTGTGTTATTGAATAACATTTCTCTTGAGCCTTGTCCTGTGGGTTGAAACTTTTAAACAAATAAAATGCAATTTTACAACTCCATGAATAAGAAGTAGACAATGAGAAATTAACATAAATATGAATAACAAGATATCTACACTTTCCGACATTTTAACCATATCTTTATTGTTTATTCCTTTATAAGAACACTATTTTGGGTGTAAATACGTGAATAACATTAAAAAACATTTACTTTAATTTATACTTGATTTTACACAAAAAAAAATATCTAAGGTAGTTGAGTGGTAATTTTGAGGGCTTATAACTCTAAAAATTAGGTTAAGATATATGTGGTGGGCAGAGCAAAAATAATCGGTTGTGAAGATTGTTCTTAACAACAGAACGTCAACATAAAGAATATAATATATTGAATTCAAACCAGTATACTATTAAAATAAAGTCGTAACGTATTATTTCTTTTTTAAATAGTTTCTGTAACTTTTGTATTGAATTTGAAACGATTGTTGTTGTTGTTGTTTTGAGTTAAGCACAAAGCTAAACCATGGGCTATCTGTACTCTACCCACCACAGGTATGGAAACCCAGTTTTTAACGTCGGCAGACGTACCAATGAGCCATTCGAGGGCGAATTTTAAATGAAGTAATTCGTAAATTTGTTATGTACTTTTTGGGAAGTAGTTATATATTGTTACGTATTACAGTTTGATGTAACTTGGATCTGAGTTAAATTCAATTAAAGTTAGAAGTTAATTGAAAGTGAATCTGTGGCAAACTGATAATTTATACCATCTCTTCGCGCGTTGCGTTAGTTATTTTTTAATAAGCGTTAGATGAGATTTTTTTAAATTTCAGAGAAAACAACAATACTATATTTTATATATACACGTAATTGTTGGGAATCCTTTACAGCTTTAGTGAACAGGTTGGAATTCCGCAATAAAAGTTTAACAATATAAGTCATGTGCATTTCTTAAGATATACTTAACTGAAACAAATATCTTATTGAAATAGACATATAATAATAAACGACACAATATCTATACATATATTTATTTGTTTTCTAAAAATTATACTTTTAAGATTTAATCCAGTTTTTGTTTTTGGTTTTGTTTTTTTTTGCATATGCTACCTAAAAGACTGAGTGAACGAAGGTGTCTTAAATGAAACAATAATTACTTTAAAAAATCTTTCTACCTCAGTTAAACATTTTGTTGAAAGACAGTATGTGCAAATATATGTTAGGCTTAACTAGTTATCAAACGTATTTTTCAAATGAAGATGTTCAGTCACCATTTAAATTTAGTGTTTATCAGGAAAATAAGTAGTAAACTTATACCAAATTGGTAAGTCACGTGTTTTACCACTCACACCACTGTAACGTAGTGGGTTATCTGTTAGTCAGTACACACTAAAATGACGTTACATACGGGGCTTTAATGTGCAATTCATACTTTCGTGATGTCAGTAAAAAAAAATATGCGCATGCCATGAATGACGAGAAAAATTATACACTTTGTAAGCTACAACACAGTGTGACGTATGAACTTGAAAAGTAAGAAATATAAATATTTGTTACCCTTAATTTTTATTTTATCTATTCTTGAAACAAAACACTTTCAGGGACTCTGAGTACATTGAGTATTATACCAAATTATATTATTATTATACTAGTATTATACCAAAATGTTAAGCTAACTTGGTATAATTTGAATTTATGTATAAACTTTATTTAAGATTCTTTTATACCATAAGTTTCTCTTTCCTTTTTGGGGGAGTTCCCCTCTGGTACAACGGTAAGTATACATATTTACAACGCTAAAATAAAAAGTTCGATTCTCCTCATTGGACTAAGTAGATAGTCGGATGTGGCTTTGCTATAATAAAACAAACACTCCTTTCTGTGGAGGAGAAGTTTGAATTATGACGTAATGAATCGATAATGTAACACTTACAAAAATATTGATAAATTATTTCACACAAAAACGTGTAATGACATTTCGAACCAAATAAACTCTCATATGAATACACTGACTTATATTTTATACATGTTTTGAAGTAATAACAATGTCAATTCGAACATATTATATCTAAACTATTATTTATAAAAAAAAACGTTTATAGAGATGCTTCATAAATAAATAGTTCCTAAAGAAGATGTAATATTATTACATCGCATTTAAGAGTATTATATAATATACTGTTTAAACAGCTGTCTTCTCTCAAAACTAGACTCGGCATGGCTAAGTGTAACGTTAAGGCGCTCGATTCGTCATACCAGGTGCGCGGGTTCGAATTCCATTTACACCAAACATTCTATCCCTTTCAGACGTGCAGGCATTATAATTTGACGGTCAATCCCACTATTCTTTCCTAAAAGAGTAGCCCAATATTTGACTGTGGGTAGTGATGGCTAGCTGTCTTCCCTTTCGTTTTACACTGCTAAATTAGGGACGGTTAGCGCAGATAGCTCTCAAGTAGCTTTGCGCAAAATCCAAAACAAACTTTAAGACTAATCATTAGCGAATATAATATTACAACTTTTAATGTATGAGGAATATTTACCGGATACGTATTAAAATACCTTTATAACTGACATAGTAATGAGTTTAAAATATGTCTGAGTCAGAATTATTCACCAGTGTTGTATTTGTGTAATTAAATTCCTATTGGCTAAATTGTACAGTGGTACGTTTACGTTTACGTGTGCAACAATGAACGACGTGCAACGAAGTTTGCTCGAAACGAGCACAAACCTATGATGTTTATAACATTAACTTCAAATACAACCACTTTAGTAACAAAAGCAAACAAGCAATAAAACACATTAAACTGATTATTGAATTATAATTGAAGTAATATTATTACATTTCAATGAAAATTCCAATACACAGATAAAAACTGACAATCATATATCAAGTTTAAACCATGAAGTGTAATATACAGCAATTAGCCTCAATAGCCACTGTTATAACTTCATTCTTTTTCAGTACTGTATTAATAATTCAGTACGCGAATGAAAAAAACTACAGGTTTCAGATAATATAGATACCTAATCTAAAATACATACACACAAGACGTTTACAAAAAAACTTGACGGAAGTTAATTTGTACAAATATTTATATTATATATTAAAAATTCACTATTTTGTGATGGGAACACAGTTTCAACTATGTCAATTTATAGACAAATAATCGGTAAATAGGCCTAAAGTTTCAATAAACATATTATAGGTTGAACAAGTTTACTCGCTTGGGACAGTGGCAAGTCTGTGTATTTACAACGCTAAAATCAGGGGTTCGATTCCACTCGGTGGACTCGGCAGATAGCCTGATGAGGCTTTGCTATAAGAAACACACACACACACTCGTTAGGGGAATAAATCATTACAATATTTCCGTTATTAATGATAATAGAAATGACGCTTTGTCATTACTTCAGGCTTAAATTAAGAAAAGTTGACAGCGTTATGAAAACAGAAATAAAAGCGTAACACAGAAAAATAGTTGATTTTTTACTTGTCGATGTCATAATTTAAAAAAGTCCACTCTTATACAACCATTTTATAACGTGGTATTATGAAGAGTGCTATCACAAAAAATCCTCAAGTTAGTAAAAGTGACAGTTATTGACAAATACAAGGTGTTTATGGAAAAGAAAATATTATGTATAGAAATATAATTCATTTATAGCCATTCTGTATTTTTATACAGATTTTTAATTTAAATCTAAATAAAACAACTCCATGTTCTGCTTAGCAGGATTTTTTTTTCATTCATATCCGATTACATAATACAACAAGAACATAAGATAAATGTGCACTCTTCTCACATATAAAATATCCTTCTTAATGATGTTGTATATGTGTAAAATATTTGTGTGCTTTGTTTCACACACGTTTTGAATGTGGGATATCAAGGATTCAGTATAATTTATATCATTCTTTTAAACTTAACATTGTTTCTACAATCAGATAATTTTAGTACAACATCTTAAGCAAAGCACGATTTTATCCTCTACCATTTGTGTATTTCATAAACTATTTCAGAGATGCTACATTTTAATGGATTGTTACAGTTTCTTTAGTGGATATTTAATCGAACTGGTGAAGATTACATAACATACCAGTTCCTGTAATAAAAAACAATCTGGCGACACCCCAAGTGTTTGACAAATATTACATTTATTAAGAGCTCATTCTCTGGGAGACACTTCTTAGTGTTCTGAATGTTAGTGCTGCTTGAAATAGACAGAGGTATTCTGCTCTCTTCCTGTTACTAAGTTTTCAATAAACAATCAGATATTATGTTTCACTGTTGCAAAGTCCTACATTCAGTTTTTTTTAGTTTGTTTCAAAACGTTTGTTTCAAAACAGACTACACGAAGGGCTATCTATCTTCGCCTAGTCGTTCATAATTTCAAACTGATAGACTTTAGGGAAAGGTAGATAATCAACAGTTCTCTCCACCAATTCTTGGTCCACTAGACATATTTCAAAAGGGCTATAATAAGTATGAATGCCCACAAAGTGGAAAAATCAAACACATCCTGAAGAAGTGTTGATACTCGAAGTTGTGAAAAGAAAACTAATGAGACAAATATATTTCCACTTCATTTCATTCACCATGAATGACGTAATTCAAGAAAACAATCGAAATTACATTCACTGTAACAGCAGCACTACATCAACATTGTTACAGTTAATAGAATCACCATTAATTAAGAAACAATGTTGTTCTTTTTGTGTGTTTAATAATGAATTAATATGTCTGTTAGTCATAAATGTATTAACGCTTTTTTCGCTGCGTGTTTTACAAGAGTGAACCATTCTTGATTGACAGATACATTGAGACAAAAGTCAGTTTAGTCCATAATTATGTATTTGTGCTATTGAATACAGGGTACAGCAGAAAATCTACGGAATTTAAAACGCTAAAATCAGGGGTTCGATTCTTCATGGTGGATTCAGCAGATAGCCCGATGTGGCTTTGCTATAATAAAACAAACACTCCTTTTTGTGAAGGAGAAGTTTGAATTATGACGTAATGAATCGATAATGTAACACTTACAAAAATATTGATAAATTATTTTGCACAAAAACGTGTAATGACATTTTGAACCAAATAAACTCTCATATGAATACACTGAGTTATATTTTATACATGTTTTGAAGTAATAGCAATGTCAATTCGAACATATTATATCTAAACTATTATTTATAAAACACTTTTATAGAGATACTTTATAAATAAATAGTTCCTAAAAAAGATGTAATATTATTACATTGCATTCAGGAGTATTATATAATATACTGTTTAAACAGTTGTCTTCTTTAAGACTTATCCTCAGCGAATATAATAATATTATAATTTTTTGCAGTTTTCATTGTCTAAAGAATATTTACAGAATACGCATTAAAATACCTTTATAACTTACAAAATAATATAAAATAACTACAATATGAAAATCAAATCAATGTAGTTTATTTTAATTACTAATATATTGGTCATTCTGTACATTTTGGTGATATAACAGATTTTTAAATGTCATGTTTTTGAATGCTTAATATGTTAAATATTGGACGTTAGCAGATCAGTGGTTTGATTGATACTGGAACCACATTAGGTTCAGCCATGATGGTTTTATTAGTATTCATCGTTTTAAATTTCTGATTAGAAACTCGTATGATAATAAAAAAGTGTTATCTTGTGTGAAAGTAACAATAGGAACGAAAATCGCCACATCTATGTTTATGTTCTTTTGTGTATTAGTTCAAAGTTTATGAAATTATTTTTATTTTCAGGGGAGTTCTTAAAACTACTGTCCCTAATAATTCTCTCGTCAATCTGTTAATTTGTGAGTATTTTTTTCAAATATATTCTACAACAATAAGTCGTGTAAGGTGATTTGAAAAGGTCAAAACTTAATTAGATAAACAAAGGGTGGCGTTACAGTAAATCTGGTCAGATTAGTCAATTTCTGGAATATGAGTCAACTAATAATTCGCTTAAACGTACAAAAAAGTGAAGTCTATATGAAGTCAGATTTTTCTTGAAAAGCTACTTAGGTTTTAAAATTTACTCTTTCTAAGACTTCAAAACACTTAAATTTAGAGCTTATGTTTACAAGTACGTAACTGGCTTAACCTGTTTGTTGGATTCTTTGTTATTACTGATAACCAAACTCATGTGGTAGAGCTCTGGATTTCGGAGTTGTCGAGCCAGGTTTGTATTAGTGGTCCACCGCTGGTATAGCGGCGAGTCTACGGATTTACAACGCTAAAATCATGGGCTCGCTTCCCTTCGGTGGACTCAGCAGATAACCCGATGTGGCTTTGCCATAAGAAAACATACACACATTAGTATCAGTGCAATTGCACAGCACATCCATGGTAATTCAAGCTATGAATGCGTTATAATAATTACTCTGAATCCCTTCACAAGGATGATGGATGGTAAGGTGTTGCTGGCTGGTTTTATTCCCGTTGTTCAGTTCCTCAGATTTAGGTACTGTAGGTAGACTTAGCAACTTTGCCACAAAATACGAAAGCACAAATACAAGTACAAATTTCACAATATACACAGAGAAGTATATACAATAACACCTAATAGTCCCTAGGATACAATATTGATGTCCTGTTCTTATGAGAAACAGAATAAACTATTTAACATAAAATAACACAACCTGTGTATATATCATGAACGAGGTCATATCTAAGATTGGGTCAACAACTTTCCACAACGTTTTACAACACTGCCTGTATTGCTTTAGCAAACCTATAAATAATCTCATTAACTGACACCAGTTCGGTCTAGTATAGTTCTAATTAGCTTTACGTAGCACTGATAGGTACGTCTGTTCTCGTACTTTGCCTGCAGACATTAAAATTAAACTCGGGTACAACGAAGGTTTCAGAACCAGCATCTGCTCATATTTCAAATTGTATTGTTTCATAACGGATATTGCATGGACGTCTCTTAATGTAGTCAAATTATTCTTGGAACTATATGTTCTGATGCTATCACTGTCTGCATTCTTTGTAAAGGGATACTCTCTTGTTATTACAACGTCACGAAGAATTGTAATCACCAGCAAATAAAGCAGGCGGAGCTTATGTTTACTGCAGTGCTTGGGGAAGAAGTAGAAGTAATGAACGAAGATATATCTGTTCAGAAACTTTGGTTTTGTTCCATTAAATCTGCATATATGAATATTTCTACAAAAGGCTGTTCTCTCCATCATATTTATATACATATGAATTTCTATATTTTCCCACCAAAATGTAAATTCACTCCATCAGGCGTCTTAACCGGAAGTATTATACATACAAGTATGCGAGCCGTATAGTAATGATATAATATGCTAAGAAGTGATTTTAGCAATCCATGAAATCAGGTTTTTTATTGAGATCAAAGAAACAATTTTTATTAGAAATGGTCATCTTTATACAAGTACCCGCCTCTATGTCTATTAATGGGAATATCTATGTGTGTATTTATGTACTTGTGTATAAAATGAGTTTGAGTTTGTTGTTAACCAAAAGCTACAAACTGGTCCATTTGTGTTTTTCTCACTAGGGATATCGAGCCCAAATTTCCAGTATTATAAATCAGCAGACATTCCGCTGTACCTTGGGGGACATGTATAAGATAAAAGACAATAACAGAAACTTTCCCTAGATCTGAAATCATCACTTCCATCACTGAAGGCCTGAGCCTTCGCTTGCCTCGAGGCCTTCCAGACATTTACTAAATATTATCAAATCTTGCAACAGGTGTTAACAGAACTTTCTATGAATTCCGACAGAAGAAAATTCTTAGTTTTTTTTCAAAATGTGTTCGCGAGCGGGACGAATGGGGAAAATCTATATCCCTGAAAAGTGGAATACCTTTCCTCAAAATAAATACTTGTCATAGTTTGTTTGTTGTTCGCTAGATCTTTTGCTTAAAAGTTTAAAATATATTAGCTTTGTTTGTTTGGGAATTTCGCACAAAACTACTCGACGGCTATCGGTGCTAGCCGTCCCTAATTTAGCAGTGTAAGACTAGAAAGAAGGCAGCTAGTCATCACCACCCACCGCCAACTCTTGGGCTACTCTTTTACCAACGAATAGTAGGATTGACCCACGGCTGGGAGGACGAGCATGTTTAGCGCGACGCGGGCGCGAACCCGCGACCCTCGGATTACGAGTCGCACGCCTTACGCGCTTGGCCATGCCAGGCCTAATATATTAGCATTGAGTTTAATGGTTTCAAATCAAACGCTTAATGAAACAAGATCAAGTAAACAGATTTACAAAATTATTACTGAACTAGTATATAAACAGTCAAAAATGACGGCTTGTTATCTGCAATGTAAGACTAGAAGGAAGGCAGCTAGTTATCATCACCTATCGCCAACTCTTGGGTTACTCTTTTACCAACGAATAGTGGGATTGACTGAAACTTTACAATGACCCCATGGCTAAAAGGGCGAGCATGTTTGGTGTGACACGGATTCGAACCTACGACCCTCGGATTACGAGCCGAGCGCCCTAACCACTTGGCCATGTCGGGCCCAAAAGTGACAGAGCAAGTAGTACCACCCCCGTTACATAGTACACCCTAACCTCACATTTCATGGCTAACTAAAATAAATAAATGTTGCTAAATCAAGCATGACTAACAAAGAGGCAGAAAATTACACTGAAGACAGTCAAATGATGACAAATTTCTTTGATCCAATAAAAAGAACATTCGTGAAATCAGTTCGTGGCGTGTTCTTAGAATAATTATTGATAAAACTTAATTTGATTAACAACTTCTAATATATATAAAAACCAGCACGTTTAGCTAATGTGAATTTCCAACAACGGCTTTTATATCATATTGCTTATTAATAAAAACATAACCTAATATTGTTGTTAGTCTATATACTGAAAGTATGAAATGAAATGTACAAAGAACAAAACTGCAATAAGATTTTTTGATTTAGAATCTCCATTGATTAAAGAGATTTGTTTTGTACTAAAAACGTTAGTGATATGATAGAAAATAATTTAAAAATGATTTAAATTTAAAATTAGATCGATATTTTTACTCTCATAATAAATTTTATATACTTAGCTCTAGTTTAAGTGATCTAATACTAAGTCTTTACTTTAGACTAATTATACCAACATTCACTACACTCACAAGGTTTCACAACCCTCTTGCACACCGTCACTAACTTCGTAATGGGCAGGCAGTAATCAAACTATTTTATCTGGATAAACGCATTTCTGGTTTAGTGACTCCTTCTATTACGAGAAATCAAGCGTGGTGTAACACACACTACTTTTTTATCCGTAAAATTTCTCGTCCTCTGTGTTGCTATTTGGGTAGTGATGTTAAATAACTAGGAGGGTCAGGTGCATTAGACCTCTTCCTCCATCCCGAACGTTGATGGCTTCTTAAAGTTTTTTAAGACCGTAAAATTTTTAGTTTGTTTGGTTTGTTTTTGAATTTCGCGCAAAGCTACACGAGGGCTATCTGCGCTAGTCGTTTCTAGTGTAGCAGTGTAAGACTAAAAGAAAGACAGTTAGCCATCACCACCCACCGCCAACTCTTTGGCTGCTCTTTTATCAACGAATACTAAAATTGACGTCACTTTAACACGCCCTCAAGACTGAAAGGGTGATCATGCTTGATGCGAGTAGTAGATCTTTAGAAGGGCTGAAAAGGACAAATTGAGATCAATAGAAAAAATTTGATGAAACCTAGTGTCCTTACTAACAGGTCTGTGAAGATAATTGTTAACTAGAATAACCCTCTCAGTTTCTTTATTTAACCTTCTTATTCTGACAACCAAAAGAAAAACATGTTCGTGTTACACCAATGAGGTTGAACCTTTGTGAAGGCTTAACCTTAAGAGGTGCTTTCCTCCACAAATAGAAATATAGCTTCCTAACTTAACTACTATTATCTGTCACTGTTTTATTTACTATAAACCTCTTAGATGTGATACTCATTTAAATATGTTTAAAAACTAATGCTTACCAATATGCTTTATTTCGTACTAAAATAATGATCAAACTAAAACATTTGTGGCTTTGTGCTTTGTAAATTATCAAATATTTCTGAGAAAACAATACTTTTGTTCCATATAATGTAATTAAAACGGCCCGGCATGGCCAAGCGTGTTGAGGCGTTCGACTCGTAATCTGAGGGTCGCGGGTTCGACCAAACATGCTTGCCATTTCAACTGTGGGGCGTTATAAAGTGACGTTCAGTCCCACTATTTGTTAGTAAAAGAGTAGCCCAAAAGTTGGCGGTGGGTGGTGATGACTAGTTGCTTTCCCTCTGGTCTTACTCTTCTAAATTAGGGACAGCTAGCGCAGATAACCCTCGAGTAGCTTTGCGCGAAATTCAAACAAACAAACAATGTTATCAAAAAAACAACAGTGCAGAAAATAATAGTATATGACCTTATATCATACGTAAACATGATTTACTAGTGTTGCACATAAACGTAAGATAAATAAACGTTGAACAAAGTGTGTTAAAGGTGTTATTGAGCCTTTTAACTGCTAGAAAAATAAATATTACAAAGAGAATGTGTTTTAAACACAACGTTTCTTCGACGTCTAAGAATCACGTACATTTTCAACATACTTGTACCTGATATACGTTTATAGAGCTGATATGGTTACATATGACATATTTTCCAATTTACTGAAGCCAAGTAACCTGTCATTAATAATACTGCTCTTACTAACTTAGTTAGCACTGTTATTGTTTAGTATACTGAAAAGTAAACACAAGAAAAAGCTCTCATCGTATTTTCATGTATTTAGCGAAACATAAAATACAAGAAACCAGACACAGTTCTGTCAGCTCAATGGTAATGTTCTATACTTATAATGGTATTAAAGGTTTGTTCTTTATAACATATCGTTATTAGGAAAGACAAATATTAACTGTCTGTGTGCGTCTTGAACTTAAATAAACGTACACATTTTATTTTACATTGTTTGTAGAAAATATCTTATCTTCGGTTAAAGTAACAAATATTTTCAACTCACAGAGGACGAAACGTTGTTCTGTAGAGTACAAAAACAGTAAGAACAGCAAGGAAACAACTACATCTAAGCCTTGGCTTTTCTAAGTAAAAGAAATGTTGCATATACCAAGTAGTTTATTGTCCTATTAAACTATTGTAATACCCGATCAGTTCTTTCTCACATTCTCCAGATGTCTATGTTTTTCTTGTTGCTGCTTTGAGGCTTCACAAAATTTATAGTTTACGATAGTAAGGTTGCGAGAGATATAAACTGCGTCAACGTATCAAACGCATCTCAAAGACTACTTCTGTATTGTGAAAAACATTTGTTACGAAATTAAGTTACCTGGATAATGTAACTCATATTGCACATGTCAAAGTAGTATATACTGTAAAAAGAACAACAATATTGTTTGTTTGTTTTTGGAATTTCGCGCAAAGCTACTCGAGGATTATCTGAGCTAGCCATCCATAATTTAGCAGTATAAAACTAGAGTGAAACCAGTTAGTCATCATCACCCACCGCCAATTCTTGGATTACTCTTTTTATAAACGAATAGTGGGATTGATCGTCACATTATAACGCCTCCATGGCTAAAAGAGCGAGCATGTTGGTGTGACGGGGAACAACAAATAACTTTTAAACATTATTTTTGCACTACATCTCTCTACGTTGAAATGTTTTCTCCGTATGATTTTCCAAAAGTGTTTCTAAAATTATTGACTATCCTACATGTTCACGAAACACAGTAGTTCAAAAAATCAGTAAGTATTCATTTCTGAAAAGAATTTCATCAATATGAACTTATGGATCTGAAGGTAGAGTTTTCTTAAGTTTAACGCTTAAAAGTATTTATACGTTTCTTCAGATATGTAAAGACCAATAGCTATAATAACATAATACATTATAAAATACATTGAGTCAGATTTCATAAATGTACTCAAACATTTAAACACATAATGGCTGTATGAAGACAATAATAGATATAACACTTTCTCCACCGTTTTCTCTTCCAGTTATTAAATGGCTCTTTTCTTCTAAAAGAGAAAATCTTACGGTCTAGTTCATCGTTTCAAAAACAGCAAATTTTTTGTTCTGAGAAAAGTATACATTTCACGCGTTACTTTCACCAAAGATATATATATATTTCTTTTGTGTAATTTTACTCAACAAATCTATATATCTAGTTCTTGAAATAACATAATTACAAACTTACAGAACCAGAATAACATTGATTCCATTTTTTTCCCTCTTATAGATCTTTTGAAAATATAGACCAGGTGCCAAACGTATGACCTCACGAAAAATGTCCATTAAGAGTGTCTGGAGATCTAATGGATTTAGAATACAGCGACAATCAAACAATCCTTCCTTTACTAAGACTTTTTATATATAGAATGTATTTCAGGACGTATCAAGATTTAATAATAAGACTAACATATTCCCATTTTGATTTTTATTCAAGAAACTGAATTTTTATAAACAGAAAATAAACGAGTGTTTTTAATTGAATATTTTATCATTCACACAGTTCTCTAGAACACGTTCATATCGGTTTTAATATAACAAGAACATTTTGTGATTTTATTGTATGTTTTCCAATTTGTATAAACGTTAAACAGAAAGTACTTACCTCCCATTAATACACAGATGTTAGTTACTAAGCATTTAAACCTATATTATATTGACTGTGACGAGTGAGTGTGTGTGTGTGTTTTTCTCATAGCAAAGCCACACCGGGCTATCTGCTGAGCCCACCGAGAGGAATCGAACCCTGATTTTAGCGTTGTAAATCCGAACTGTGACGAATTTGATATAATCATAAATGCATGAAATGTTCTAAATACTACATGAAGCAAATTATATTTTCTTAAATCACAACATTCAATATCATTTAACTACCTATATATATATATTATATATAATTATATATATATATCATTAAAAATGACAAAGTAGTTTCAAAAAGTGAAATAATTATGTGGTCATGTCTTCCTTTTCAAAACACCGTGGATATAAATCAGTTCCAACGGAAGCATAATCACTGTAGTGCTTTTCTAAGTAATAAGACAATAATTTACAAAAGCATAATTATTATCCTACAAGGTAGTTTCTTGTGAGACCTGCTTCATTATGAAATATATTTGTTTCTACGTAAATAAGGATCTATAGTAATTAGCATAAATAGTCTTTTACTTTGTATTTTGTTGAGATATGGAAGCGTGTTTTGGTTGAGTCACGTCACTACAATTACGATATACAACGTTCCACTCCACCTTGCACAGTTAGTTATTAATGCTTGTTTTTCCAAATGACCGGGAGTAAATGTTGCACAAGATCCGGTTAAAGGATAATAAAAGCAAATTTTCGGTGAATGTTTATTATGAGGATTACTTTTATTTTGATATATTATATCCAGTGAAAATAATGGTGGTGAAAAATTAGTAAAGGAGATATGTAATCTGCAGTTGGTAATAATACTTGACAAACATCAACCTTAATTTTAATGGTAACAACTCAGAACAGTTTTGTTCTGTACAGTAATAAATAACGCGATTCTGTTGCTAGATTCTTACTTAGTATTTTATAGAATATTTAAAGATTTTACTATTTATTTTTAAAAAGTACCTGATGAGATCACATTAAATTTTATCATATTCACAATAACACCTACTGCTTTCTTTGACAGTGAAAATTGAGCCGGACAAAATAACTATTCAAACGACTTCTTTTGTGTGAAATTGTTCACCAGGAATGTTAAAAAACTAGATTTTATTAATTTTGAAACAGAGTTTCGATACCTGTGGTGGGCAGAACACAGATAGCTCTTTGTCTAGCTTTGTACTTAATAATCAACAACTTAACTTGGACCTTTTTTTTTTTATCCAACTCTAGAGAATTTAGAGCAATGAATAAATTGTGATTTAAAACAATGAAATAATGCACGACTCAACTGAGAGTCACCAAATTGTATATAAAATGGAGAAAAATACGTACTGAGAGTTTGTATTTACTTTATTATGTTTATTAAACAGTTTAAAATGAGTACGGTTGTATAATATATATTATAGGGCAATGTTTATTGAAATATCAGAAAACGTTAATGAGAAAGAAAACGAAACAAGGAGAATGTTTTTACAAAATCAATAAACAGCATCTTGTAAATATACCTCTTGTAATCATATCTATATAACTACGTCTAAGTATACCTAAAGAACATCTTGTACGTATACCTAAACAATATCATGTAAGTATACCTAAACATAATCTTGTAACTATACCTGAACAACATTTTGTAAACATACACAAACATCTTGTAAGTATACCTAGGCCTAAACACGTTCATTCTAGAAAACTGCTTGTCTTTGAAAACACCTGTATTACTACTTTGAGTGAAAAAACAAACCATTATGGAAACGTACTTAAGCGAAGAATAACATCAACTGTCTAATTCTTGTTTGTTTGTTAAGTACGTGTAGCTTAGGGTTAGAATTACTTTCTTATGTATATGTTTTATTTATTTAACCAATGACCGTTAAGTGACATTTTACTCTACTTCCACGCTTCATGAAGGTCGCTTGTGTTTGTATATATTATTTTATGTTATATTAGACGAGAAGGTTCACTTGCTTACAGTGCACAATTGGGTGATTTAGTGTGAGTTGTAGTGGTAGGCGATATACCACGGGTTGATAGGTTAGTCAATTACTTTAATTAACTACTTCACGTCAGCATCAGCACGTGGTTCCTGTGCTATTAGGTGCATTTATAACTATGCAATGTCTATTACACAGATAAAAGCGTTGTGTCTTTTCTGCTGACCTTCTCAGGAATTATGTAGCTTTTAATTTTTTTACATGTTTTTTTATCACCTAAGGTGTCTCTCAAGCACTT
This sequence comes from Tachypleus tridentatus, assembly GCF_004210375.1. Classification (NCBI taxonomy): domain Eukaryota; kingdom Metazoa; phylum Arthropoda; class Merostomata; order Xiphosura; family Limulidae; genus Tachypleus; species Tachypleus tridentatus. The sequence goes on along the minus strand of NC_134826.1, from coordinate 26,524,431 downwards.
TTTACGATCTATTATTTGGTTGTTAAATGTATATATATAAGTAAATAATTTATGTTCATTTATTGTGTATTCGCCCAATTCCTACTCTAAGTACTACCTTAGTTATGATAAATTATTATACGCCATGATATCATTTTAATATCATCTTTAACTTCTTGCTGTTTTAACTATGCTTCAATATAAAAGAAATCATTTGTGAACAAACAATTGAAATTCGAAATCCGCTAACAAACCGTTAACTTAACAAAAAAGTTTTTTTTTTTTTAAGTAGCCAAAGGCTGTGTTTACAATTTGGCAAACATTCACAATTGAGAGTAAATAATAATACATAAACTCGAATAAGTATTACAGTTACGTATTTAAATACGACATTATTGCTTAATTAAAACAATAGATACAAGAATTGATTTCTTTAAAACAATGGTATATTTGTTTTGTTTTATTCTTGGACTTGCATGATATTACAAGATGTATATGGCAAGAAAACGTCGAATGAGTTTGTCTCATAAATTGACCACAACCTGGTTGTTGTTCATGTATTTCCAATGCTGTATGGGAGTCAACACGTTATATTAGATTTACATAAGTATCTCTATTAAGAACACAACATTAATCTTAGCCACGAGTGACAACCACAAAACCTTGAGTCGTGAGTCATAGATAATAGTATAATAAAAGAATCATCCAGTTTTTTTTCAATAAAAGATGTAGTACTTGTTAATAGTTTCAGAATGTAATAAAAGGATTGGTTTGGATTTCGCGCAAAGCAACGCGAGGACCATCAGCGCTAACCGTCTCTAAGTCAGCGGCGAAAGACTAGTGAAAAAGCAGCTAGTCATCATCACCAATCGCCAACTCTTGGGCTACTATTTTAGCAACGAATAGTGAGATTGACTGTCACATTTTAACACCTTCACGTCTGAAAAGATAGAGCGTGTTTGATGGAACGTGGATTCGAACTCGCGACCACCAGATGGCGAATCAAGTACTCTTACCACCTGACTGCTTAATAGAAGTAACAAATGAGTAGTCGGTTACACTCATAAACATTCTCAAATTCTAATAGTTCATGTAAATGACTAGAAACAACAGTTTATAAGTAATGAACTGGTGGAAGATAATATAATATAAAAGTTATCAAAGGAAAGAAAATAACATGAAAAAATCGATTCATTGTTTTTTTTAGGTTAATTTTTGGTTTCTAGCTGAATAATATTTTTTGAAATCATAGTGTTATTTGAATAAAAATGAAATGACTCCTTTTATCACAAAAGGAAAATTTTAAATTAAATTTGCCGTTTTTTAAACACAATCATGCATTTCAATTTTTACCCATTGCGCAATGTAATTATTGAATACCTTAATGAAAGTAGTTTGCAAATTGCTCTGTTAGGAAAAATATTTATCTTTAATATATTTCGTTTTATATTACTTGGCTTTTATATTCCCTGAAATATAACTATTAAAGAACTAATTTTCACTCTCCAGATTAGTTAGCAACAAAATAAACATCAATATCCAGTACATGAAAAGAAATAAATTATGAATACATGCTGCATAAATATAAAAGTCTCAAGCAATAAATAATGACAAAATTAGATGGATCATTTACTAACATATCATCACAGGAAGATTCAAAATTCAAAATTCGTGATGACGAGAAAACCCACTTGTAGAAGAAAGAGGTAACTGTTATCTTTGTGAACCTGATGATGACCGAAGAAGGTCGAAACGTTCTTCGCTCCTATACCTTAGAAAAAAAAAAAAGGTTCAACCCAAACCAGCCGTTTTACATATATTCAAAATTCAAAATATTTATAAACAAATAAGTGGTATTTGTAAGCGCACTCTTTGCTTTGTCCAGAAAAGTACGTCTTGTGTTCGTATCGTCATGTCGTTTATCAAAATGTAATTACGCAACGTTGTTTAAAAATTCTGTTTTCGTAATTTTAGTCAAGTTCCTGAGTGAATGAATCTGTTTGCACTTATTGCCAGTTAGGGTGTCTGCAGTTTCATCACCGAAACCTATGAATAAGATGAACTAAACGACTACCGGTTTCAAGAGGATGTTGCATATCGACTGTGATGTGCTGCTCTGATTACTGACATCGCACGAACTTCCGTTGATTGGTGCAGAATAATTCGAATTTACCTGTAAACATAATATTTCTCCAGCTTTGCTCATTCCATTTCAACTTCTTCATGATCTAGCTCTTTTCAGTGTCGTTTCAGAAAAAAAAAAAAGTCCATTGAAACATTTCACGCCGAAGCACATCTTAGCTTTTCTCTTCGTAACATTCACTCCCGCGTGCAGTATTCTGGAAAGTATATTCTTGAACAACCAAACCTTTATAATACATACACACTTGGCATGCGGTATTTCTGACGTGAAGCCACTTAAGTGTTACTTGCCTTTTGAAATCCTTTTCTCACCATATCGATAGTAATAACAAACACCGTATGGATATATATATATATTTAGATTATTAGCTGCAGAAAATGAATAAAGACAATCTAAAAACTAAAAAACGTTTAGTAAGTATAATATAATAATGCACGCACATTAAAAGTCATTTTAGTGTTCACACTTTTCTGATTTAGAAATTAATCTTATTCTGGTAAATTTAGTTAGTTCTTGATGTTAAACTATGAAAACCACATCATATAACATTTCTGATGGTATCGTATTTGAGTTTTCCTTGTAGTCAACACTGTACAATTCCGAATAAAGAAGCTCTAACCTGGAAAGTGAAACTTCTAAGAGTTAGTTTTACAACTTATATAGAGTTTGAGAACACTGTCTTAGAATAATTTTGGAGACTACTCACGTAGTTATTGTTCATGTCAGGATGTCCAGTCGTGCTTGAACTGGTGACTAAGCATCTTGTTAGTAGTCCTGCAATGTACGGTCCATTCCAAAAGGCTCTCGTGTATGGAACATATTCATCTTAACTATTAGCTTTCTATAAGCTACCTAGGACACGTTTTAATAGTATGATCTCACAGTAAATGATTGAATTTACGACGGCACTACTTAAAACGCATCAAACAATGCCTAAATGTAGTTCTGATACATTTAGTTCCACGGCAATTTATACTAACCCTGGTTATCATGTGAGTTGATAATTTATATAATCTGTGTCATTTTATTACAACGTGTGTGTATGTTTTCTTATGGCAAAGCCACATCGGGCTATCTGCTGAGCCCACTGAGGGGAATCGAACCCCTGATTTTAGACTTAAAAGTCTGTAGACGTATCGTTGTACCAGCCAAGAATGGTTCACTCTTGTAAGACATGCAGCTATAAAAGCGTCAATACATTTATGACTAACAGACATATTATTTCATTATTAAACACACAAAAAGAACAACATTGTTTCTTAATTAATGGTGATTCTGTTAACTGTAACAATGTTGATGTAGTGCTGCTGTTACAGTAAATGTAATTTCGATTGTTTTCTTGAATTACGTCATTCATGGTGAATGAAATGAAGTGGAAATATATTTGTTTCATTAGTTTTCTTTTCACAACTTCGAGTATCAACACTTCTTCAGGATGTGTTTTCACAACTTCGAGTATCAACACTTCTTCAGGATGTGTTTGATTTTTCCACTTTGTGGACATTCATACTTATTATAGCCCTTTTGAAATATGTCTAGTGGACCAAGAATTGGTGGAGAGAACTGTTGATTATCTACCTTTCCCTAAAGTCTATCAGTTTGAAATTACGGACGACTAGGCGAAGATAGATAGCCCTTCGTGTAGTCTGTTTTGAAACAAACAAAAAAACTGAATGTAGGACTTTGCAACAGTGAAACATAATATCTGATTGTTTATTGAAAACTTAGTAACAGGAAGAGAGCTGAATACCTCTGCCTATTTCAAGCAGCACTAACGTTCAGAACACTAAGAAGTGTCTCCCAGAGAATGAGCTCTCAATAAATGTAATATTTGTCAAACACTTGGGGTGTCGCCAGATTGTTTTTATTACAGGAACTGGTATGTTATGTAATCTTCACCAGTTCGATTAAATATCCACTAAAGAAACTGTAACAATCCATTAAAATGTAGCATCTCTGAAACAGTTTATGAAATACACAAATGGTAGAGGATAAAATCGTGCTTTGCTTAAGATGTTGTACTAAAATTATCTGATTATAGAAACAATGTTAAGTTTAAAAGAATGATATAAATTATACTGAATCCTTGATATCCCACATTCAAAACGTGTGTAGTACCGTATGAATCAAAGATATTTTACACATATACAACATAAGAAGGATATTTTATATGTGAGAAGAGTGCACATTTAATTTATGTTCTTGTTGTATTATGTAATCGGATATGAATGAAACAAAATTCTGCTAAGCAGAACATGGAGTTGTTGTATTTAGATTTAAATTAAAAATCTGTATAAAAATACAGAATGGCTATAAATGAAATATATTTCGATACATAAGATTTTCTTTTCCATAAACACCTTGTATTTGTCAATAACTGTCACTTTTACTAACTTGAGGATTTTTTGTGATAGCACTCTTCATAACACCACGTTATAAAATGGTTGTATAAGAGTGGACTTTTTAAATTATGACATTGACAAGTAAAAAATCAACTATTTTTCTTTGTTACGCTATTATTTCTGTTTTCATAACGCTGTCAACCTTTCTTAATTTAAGCCTAAAGTAATGACAAAACGTCATTTCTATTATCATTAATAACGGAAATATTGTAATGATTTATTCTCCTAACGAGTGTGTGTGTGTGTGTTTCTTATAGCAAAGCCTCATCAGGCTATCTGCCAAGTCCACCGAGTGGAATCAAACCCCTGATTTTAGCGTTGTAAATACACAGACTTGCCACTGTCCCAACCGAGTAAACTTGTTCAACCTATACCATGTTTATTGAAACTTTAGGCCTATTTACCGATTATTTGTCTATAAATTGAGATAGTTGAAACTGTGTTCCTGTCACAAAATAGTGAATTTTTAATATATAATACAAATATTTGTACAAAGTAACTTCCGTCAAGTTTTTTTTGTAAACGTCTTGTGTGTATGTATTTTAGATTAGGTATCTGTATTATCTGAAACCTGTCGTTATTTTTTTCGCGTACTGAATTATTAATACAGTACTGAAAAAGAATGAAGTTATAACAGTGGCTATTAAGGCTAATTGCTGTATATTACACTTCGTGGTTAAAACGTTTAAACTTGAGATATGATTGTCAGTTTTTATCTGTGTATTGGAATTTTCATTGAAATGTAACAATATTACTTCAATTATAATTCAATAATCAGTTTAGTGTGTTTTATTGCTTGTTTGCTTATGTTACTAAAGTGGTTGTCTTTGAAATTAATGTTACAAACATCATGGGTTTGTGCTTGTTGCGAGCAATTTCGTTTTCGTCGTTCATTGTTGCACACGTGTAAACGTAAAAGTAGCACTGTACAACGTAGCCAATAGAAATACTTGGTTTCCATGTAAGCTAGCACGCATGCACGCAGAGACTGACTAAAAACATTGTTCTTTTAATTACACAATTACTACAGTGATGTATTTCTTTTTTTATCATGGAGAAGAAAAATGGTAAATAATTCTGACTCAGATACATTTTGAACGTTTTATAAACAATTATTTCTTTCGTTAATTGAAAAAGAAACCTTATTTAAATGTTGTTACGTCACTTTTGTTCACTTGAAAGAATGCGAAGGATGCAAGTGCTGGTATAATCAGATGGTGGCTTAAGACAGTGTTATTATAGAGACCTTTCTTTGATTGACTGTTACTTATATTCAAGACCAGATATTGTTAATGTTGATGGTAGATTTTTAGCTGATCTTCTGACGGATAATTTTGTATCATATTAACTTATTGGTAGTTTTGCCGAACAAGGAAAATTAATTTAGTGAATTTAAAAGAATTGTGATCCACAAGAATGCTCTTAAGAATAACCAAAACGTTGAAATTATAAACTATCATTAAATGAATATTTAGGGTACTTTCACTCATAAGTATTAATACGGAATGTTTGACGATCTTCTTTAGAATTGTCCTTCGGTGAAACAGCGGTAAGTCTATGGATTTACAACGCTAAAATCAGGAGTTCGATTCCCATTGGTGAACTCAGCAGATAGTCCAATGTTGCTTTGGTATAATAAAACACACACTCTTTCAGAATTACCAGTCAGATCGACTAAATACAAAATAATTCTTCGTACAGTAAAAATAAAAATGCCAATTAATTACTTTAAAAACCGGGGAAGAGGTTATCATTTCCTTTCTAAGTTGTTTGAATTCAAGTTCGATTTTGTTAAGCTAAATGTTGTTGAATAATTTCTTAAAGTATTTTAAGCAAGTATCATGAATTTGTTCTTGTTAGTGTTTTATGACAAACGGACAACTCGAGAAAGGTTTTAACAACATCAGTTTTAGGGAACGATTAATGATTTAACACACAGGTAAGAGCATGCTGAGGTGCATTTTATCTTAACTTCAACTTTGTTCTTGATCTTCTCAAACTTCTTCTCATCTTTCTCTGAGCGTGTGGGATCATCTTTAGAAGATTATCTCTCGTCAACTAGTTGAAGCGAAACTTTTTTTCATAAACTTAATCAACAGTTTCATATATTCATAAACCTTTAGACTTTATGCTATTTACACTTACATGTCAGCCCTTGATATTATTTTTTTCAAAATTACACCTACCCGTCATAAAGGGAGGTTGCTGACAATGATATCCACCTTATCCATAAATACCTCTTCACCACATGAAGGATTACAATTTCTCTGACTCTGAGTCACCCCTCTAATGAACTAGCCTTGCTTCTGTTCCGAAGTAAGTTATAGGGTACCTTTTTCGATGCCTAAACTTAGCCTTAACATGTACATTTTTTTTTTCTGGAAAAAAACTCCTTCCTATGAATTCGAGATCCAGAATGTTATTGGACGTAAGAACTGAGAGAAGATCAGTTTTCCTACATTTCTTCAATGCACTGAGGAACCTTCTCTATTTCAGATTTTGTTACTGGAAATAAATTTACCTATAACATCAGTGGCACAGTATGATCACTGACTGCATATCGACCAATATACTTACTTTGATATTTGGTTGAATGGTGACGATGTTTCATTAAAATTCCAACCGTTCGATCATTTTCTGACCTCACATTCAATATTCAATGGTGCAGCAGTTTTTGTGTTTTAAATCATGACACCGCGAGATGCTGAACAAGACTTGTAAACTGAAACAGAATTGATATTAAAAGTGTTTTTAGTAATGCTTTCGAAACTACATCAGACCGCTCAATTTCTCTTCCAAATCAGTGAACAAAGTATTCGAAAGAGGAGAACCTTTGTGACGTTGTATAATATATTTGCATTATGTCTTCATTGCGAGTCATATAATCAACACTATGATATAGTTTATTGAAAGTTTCAAGATATGAACAGTGTTAATGGATAATTCGTGTAGTTTTCCTTGAAGTAACTGTCCGATTCTATTTGTTTTCAAAATTGTATCTACTATAATACGAAATAATTTTGATAAATCATTTTAATCGATTATCTCATATTTTTTGCCCGTTCTAGGTTGTGTTTAGTACATAGTCATGTACAAAACTACTAGTAATACATATTTTTTGCACGTTCTAGGTTGTGTTTAGTACATAGTCATGTACAAAACTACTAGTAATACATATTTTTTGCCCGTTCTAGGTTGTGTTGTGTTTAGTAATATATAACATAGCCATGTACGACTCGTAAACTAGTCGTGGGGTGTATAATGTACAAACTACATACAATTGGTTTATTTCATTACTAGATAGTCTAGTTACATAGTCATGCACAAAACTACTAGTAATACATAGGAACTAGGTTGTGTTTAGGTGTATGTGTTTATTTCATTTTAATGTTTTATCTTTACAGACTATCCATTCGTTGTAAGTGTTAATTGTCGATACGAGAATGAAATTATAGATAGCATTCAATTGTTATCGAGCATTGATTCTATACAATATATGATTTTGATCTTTTCTCATAAAATCAACTGATATAACTGGTATAGTTGATATAGGTAGATAAATAATGGGGGCCAGAACAACTGATGTGGGCTATGGTATGGTATATATACAGGGTGTTCGGAAAGTCACTGTGCACTTATATATTTATTAACAGACATGTTTCAATATAGAATACAGAAGGTAAATATGAATGACAATTATAAACAATGTTGAAAGTGTCCCCCGTTGGCATCAATACAGGCCTGGATCCTTTTTATTTTGTTTCTAAACACCGTTATCAGTTGCTGATTTGAAATAGACTGAATAAAATATTATTACAAAACTGCACAGTGACTTTCCGAACACCCTGTAGGATCAGGCTATGTAGTTTCAGAACAGTTAACATGTACAGGCACTTCAGGTTATAACTTTGTTTTACTTCTTGACAAAACGAAACCAACCAAGAAGAGAGTATTGATGTAATGGATTGATCAGCGTGCCTTTAATACCTGGATGTTTTTGAACAGGTAAGGAATGCTCTGAGAACATATTTGGCATCACCAAGCAATATTAATGATTTAAAAGCACATTTGCTGGAGAGGGGGCATATTATTCCAGGACCTTATTGATTCAATAGTCTTAAGCATTTTACGTCGGTGTATACGGCGACCCCAGCGATATATTAGATCACAAGACTGGCCTTTTCATTCTCGGAAGTATCATATTCATAATCTAGTTCAATGGCTAATGATGTGAACAGATTGATAGAATCATCATGGAGGCTAGTTTACTACTTATATTCTTTTCATGAGTTTTCATGAGAAACGTTGGTAGATCTTTTGTCCTTCTGAGCTCAAACCATTTGTTTGCAATCGTTGTGTTGATAAATTGAACACCAGTTAGTGAGACTTGTTAACGTTAAGTTTACATTTGCATTGTCTTTTATTGAAACATATATTTTTTCAATAAACAAGGACATTTTGATGTTGGTTATTATCAGAACTCACCTACATCGGATTATACACCCATGTTAACAGTTTTGATAATTTCATTTCAGAGAAAACCTTGTGGAATGTCTTTATTCTCCTGTACACCATCTAACCAGTTTCATGGAACTTTCACAGCTTCGGTTACTTAGTCTATAATATATTTCACAATTTACCTTCCTCCTGAAGAACTTCACTGATCCTACCGTCGATAAAAATGTTCAACAACTACATCTATCCAGGTCACTGAAATATGAAATACCAAACCTGTAGGTTGTGGTCTTTCTATCACGCATAGGCTCACTCTCATGTGGATGTGCTTAGGTCGAATCGACTGTTAGAAGTGTGGTGGTGCTCTAATCCTAGAGTTCAAAGGATTCATACGTTGTTCGGTATGCATTATGTAAATTTGATGTTGTTTTAACTTCCATTATGTTTAAAGTAATCGATAAAACGGAAAACTAGACTATATTAGGAGTGAATGAAATGTTTCTAGTCTTTTAAATGAAGCCTAGAATAAACAAGCAACAGATAGCTGCTGCACTTTACTCGTAAGTTAGGTAACTGGATTTTATTTAAGCTTTGTAACTTGTGTACATATGACGTATTTCGCTTTTTAAAGTAAAACGTCAAAGTAAATAGGAACATATAATTCATTCGGCTCGTGTCTGTTCATTTCTGGATAGCCATAAAAATGTGTGTATATTATTGTTCTGTTATTCGATAAATGTACACACAATATACGGGTATGTAAAGGCTTTATTCTGAAAGGGAAGTTTATTCTTTGATTATATACTGAAGTTTTGTTGGACTCAGTTGTGTGTTCTTTCATTTGTTGAAACCTATTTTGTTTACAGATGACATCAAATGTTATAGTGCAGAAATTATTATGTAATACGGTAAATTTTATAACAATAATTTTAACCATTTATATATATATATTTAGTTTGGATTACACTTCAACTGGATTCGTTTGTTATCGTTATAATTTTTCAACATAAGCTAATTTAGGTAATGCTGTCTCTGATCACATTGATTTATGAGTACCCACTGCCCACATGCTCTTGTTGTTTATTATTAAACAAAAACTATACAGTGGGCTATCTGTGCTCTGTCTACCACGAGTATCAAAACACAGTTTCTAGTAGTACAGGCCTGCATACGTTCCGTTGTGCCACGAGGGAGCCACCATTGCCCACATGCCGTTGTCTGGCATGGCCAGGTTGTCAGAGCGCTCGACTCATAACTTGAGGGTTGTGGGTTTAAATCCACGTCACACCAAAGACGCTCGCTCTTTTAGCTCTATGGTCGTTATAATGTTCCAATCAATCCCACAATTCGTTGGTAAAATTGCTAAATTAGGGACGAGTAGCGCAGATAGTCCTCGTGTAGCTTTGCGCAAAATTCCAAAAACAAAACCAAAACCACAAACAATAACTAGTGATTATACTGCAAACGTACCTACATCATGATGTATTAAATAAATATTTCTAAAATATTCTCTAATTTTTATTCATTGTTCATATTGTTTAACATTTTAAAGTAAAATCTCGTTTCTTAAAGGTTTAAAGAACGTGAATTTTATTTTACTAAATTATTTTTCACGGTGTTCTTGAAATAATATTCGTAAATGTTCCGTATTCACAATACTAATTTATCGATAGAATGAAAAACGACAGATTTGTAACTGTTTGTTTGTTTCAAATTTTCGCTCAAAGCTCTTCGAGGGCTATCTGCGTTAGCTGTCCCTAATTTAGCGTTGTAAGAGTAGAGGGAAGGCAGGTAGGTATCACCATCTACCGCAAACTCTTGGGCTGCTTTTTTACTAACGAATAGTGGGATTGATCGTCACATTGTAATGACCCCAAGACTGAAAGAGCGAGCATGTTTCGTGCGACGGGAATTCGAACCTTCGACCTTCGAATTACGAGCTGGCCATGTTTAACTGGTGTGTGCTTATACTGTAATAACTTCCCTATGATGGATAAAAATCTGTTTGAAATGAAGTATGCTCATAGTAAAGAACAAATTATAATAATGTTTAACGATAAAATAATAATGTTAACAATAAAATATGAGTTTCGATACCAGTGATGGACACAAAAAGATGTCCCATTGAGTAGTTTTGTGCTTTGTCATAAAAACCAACAACAATTTATTTCATAAAACGCTAAAACTTTCCCTACTAGTTTAACACTGTAATGTCATAAGAGGGTCGGTAACGACACAAACGCTTACTTCATGGACGAAAACTAAAGTAAAATTTAAGTTATATTTAGGAATTAAATCTACCATTGTTGAACTAGCTGTTTTAATATCATGATTATACATCATTAATACAATCAAAACCCTAAATATAGCACATGAACAGGTCCGGCATGGTCAGATGGATAAGGCACTCGACTCCTAATCCTAGAGCCGCGAGTTCAAATATCCGTCGCAACGAACCTGCTTGTCCTTTCAGCCGGAAGGTGTTATAATTTGAAGGTCAATCCCACTATTCGTTGGTAAAAAGAGTAGCCCAAGATTGAGCGGTGTGTGCTGATAACTAGCTGCCTTCCCTCTAGTCTTACACTGCTAAATTAGGGAAGGCAAGCGCAGATAGCCCTCGTGTAGCTTTGAGCTACAAAGCAAACATACGAAGGAGAGCTATAGAAATAATATTTAACAGGTTATAATTGAGAATCACGAGTAATTTTTGTTCATTTCAGTTACTGAACTGATATGAAATCATAAAGTTAGGAACTAGAACTGCTGGTCGTTGGAGTTTTATTACCCAGATATATTTTCTTGAAATTCTTTTCCTTAATCTGAAAGAAATTAGATAAAGTCCAGTGAGTATAAATCACGTTATTAAAAACAAATACACGTGCATTTTTTCACTATGTTCATAAATCTATTTATACGTCACAATGTGTCAGCATGTGACATACATCATCAATGTTACACTGAAGCAGGAATATGCAGGAGAAAATGGAATGTTATTATATCTAATAAGTATACCAGAAGAGAACACACACAGAGAATATCAAACACATCTGGTTGCTATTAGAAATTTCTCAAGCCATACAACACAGAAAATAAGCATTATGTATTCTTAATGTACATGTAAATGTAAATTTCCTTCTGCGTTCGATGTTCTAGGTCGAAATTGCATCACCATTTAGGTAAATTATTTACATATAACTACTCGAGACTCTGGTTTCATTCACTTATCTTTCTCCACAGTCACCATCTCTGTTCTTTACCTATACTTTGGAAGTGCTCCAGTTCGCTTGTATATAGAGGGAAAATATCATAGCTTTTTTATTCAGTCCTTTCCAGATATATCAGTGATTTTAAAACCATTTTTATTTCCACTTTTTATAGATTATCAAAATAACATTATCAGGACTAGGTACTATTAAGTATCATTATTGTCATAGGTTTTCGTAATTATCATTATTCATCAGTCTTATCTGGTATTTTGTATTCGTTATAAGGAATAGTTTGACAAGACTAGATACTGCTTTGTATCAATCTTATCTTAGAGTTTTACAGTTCTTTTACTTTGTCAGTTTGATCTGGTAATTGTTTTTATTTTATCCTGACGACTAGACAAACTGTGAATTACTTCAAGTAATGTACTTTGTATTATCATAAACGTTAAGATAATTAGTGGTAGCGCGAAATGAGTATCAGTATATTATATAAAAAATAACTTTAGCCCAAGTTATTAACCCTAAAATTTACATTTGATTTTATGAGACACTGAACAATTTGTAACGCGTTAAAAGTTAGGCTTCAAACACCAGAAGATATATTGGAAAGAAAAAAAAAACAATAGAAACAAGAAGGAGCCCTCAACAGCCGCGACACATAATTTTTTTTCGACAGGATTGGAATAAATTAATCCTTGAGAATTTTTTTCTTTCTCGCTCTTTTTATTAGCTATATTTTTGTGCGCCAGCAATGTCGAGCGTGTGACGCGCGTATATCCAATCCAACTTTATTACTCGTAAGAATTTTTACTAGCTTAGCCTCAAACTGAAATTCTTATAGTTAAGAGCAGAGCAAATTGGTCTCTTCTGTCTAAAATTGTAATTATATCTCAAAGTGGCCAAGAGATGGCAGAGCTACGAACTAAAACTTTATTTAAAAACACGCAGAAAGCCCTCGAGTAGCTTTGCGCGAATTTCAAAAAACAAACAATGGAAACAAACTTAAGAAACAAACGATAAACATAGATCTGTTCTACGAGCCATTATGTCGCGACTTAAAAGTTGCTATAAAACCTTCTACACTTAAACTGTTTTTATAACAATGTTTATCCTTATTGATTTACAATATTGTTACTCTTGCATACTATATTAAAGTCTACCAACTTCCAACACTTTTTTTGAAATTTCTAAAAGAAAAGTTCCAAATACATCTTATAAGTATTGAACTGAAATGCAGTTTATTATACATGAACAATGTATGTTTTATTATTATAACTTGAAATATCTATAATTTATAATATTTAACATAACACAATAGCGATGTAAAATTAATTCGACTTTCAGACGTCTTGCAAAATCCAGGGACTTGATCCCATAGTGAAAAGAGTGCAGATAGCCTATTGAAACCTTGACTTTTTAACCTCAGTGTTAGAAAAACTCTTTAATCTTGTGATAAATGATTTGCTTGTCATGTCCAATAAGTTCAAATTAAGCATTTTTTTTTTTCTGTTAGGACACAGAGAATTTCACTTCTAATACAACAAACGTCTTTGTTCAGCAAGAATTGACGGGAGGCATGTTATTAAGTTTATGAATAAATAACACATTAAAATTGATAACATGAACTGATATCTAAAAATACAACTGCTATTTTACTTTCATCATTTCAACCTAAAAACAACAACACATCGTTAAAATACATAATATAATAAATCAAAAGCTCTTTCAACTGAAGAAAGTGTTAAACTTTGCTCAGACGTGATAAGAATACGATTGTCCATCAATGTTCGAATGCTCAGGACTTTTTTCACTTGTCGACTCTTTGCACGTCTGTGACTATCCTTTATACGAATGTGACATCATTCTAAACACAGACTCTCTACGATCGTTTTTGAGATCAATCATCAGAAGTTAATTTAATACCTGGATTATACTGCCTGCGTGATTATTCAGCCCATTAGGTTCTCATGCTCCCTGAGCTACAAATAGAAAGAGCTGGCATACGTAAACTTTAATGACAGCAACCCATTAAACCTGCCATGTTTTATGTCAAATCATGAGTTCTAGGATGAAGGGTGTTGACCGACAATTTATCTAGACTGATAAAAGTTTGAATGTCTGGAATGTATTCGCCCAGTTTTGAAGATAAAAGCTTAAATGAATTTCATAAGATACAATATTAATGGGATGTGGGTAAAAATTGTAGAGATTCGACACCTTGTTATACGACGAAGTGACTAGCCTACTAACATAACAGTTGTGTGTTTGATATGACATCATATCAAATATTCTCCACGGCACCTTTATGGGTTTCCTATAAGAATAATATAATAGCATTTCAACTGTCAACCATATGTGCTGTTTGCTACTGTCGGCAAGGCCTTTAGTTCAATTTCATACAACAGTTTATATTCTGCACACTGTTGGAGACGAGACCTTTCACTTAATAAACACAGCAGACCTTATGAGCTATCAAAGATATACCAAATTCAGTAAAATTTACATACAAGAGCTACAACAAATCACACAGTTCCATTCATTAAACGTTCTTAGCCTTATCTCTGAGATTGCCATACATAAACTCACAGAACTGAAATAGCGGGGAAGACATATTCTCTCCACACAATCTTATATGAGCTCCAGTTACCGTTCTTGCTCATTGTTGCGTTTCATGATGATGAATCTTCAGTTTTCTGTCTATACCATAGATATATATATATATAGAGAGAGAGAGAGGTAAAACTGAATTTGTTTGCTTGTTTTTATTCTATGTTCCTAAACTGTGAAAATACGGTACAAATATTTAACAAATATCCTTAAAGAATTATGTTCATCTTATATAATAAGGTGGTTAGGGAGCTTGACTCGCAATCTGTGGGTTCCGGATGTAAATCACACCAAACACACAGGATCCTTTAACTGGGGGGGGGCGTTATAATGTAACGATTAGTCCTACTATTCGTTGATAACACTCAGAAAGTTTATCTTCAAATATTGTTAGAAAAGAGAAAGTGACACATGTCTTATCACATTGAAAACATAAGTCAAATGTAAGGCAAAGTTGTTATGTAGTTAAATTTGTAATAAGTATAAACTTACAAATTACAGAAATAGTTATTACACATCGGCTTTAATGACTTCAAAAGTTTTACAAAAACTTACACCTTTTATTACATTCATTATTCTGTCTGTACCAAGTTGTTTTAGACTTTAATAACATAGGAATAATACAGTGCTTATTTAATTGGTTAGTTTGAATTTTGCCCAAAGTTACACGGGGGGGGGGTTATTTGCGTTAATCATTCCTAATTCGGAAGTGAAACCCCAGAAGGAAGGCAGTTTGTCATTAGTACTCACCGTCAACTCTTGGGCTACTCTTTTACTAACGAATATTGGGATTGACCGTCATTATAATACTCTCATTTTTGGTGGGGCTGGATTTGCACTAACGACCCTCACCTTGAAAGTCAAGTGCTCTAACAACCTGGCTATACCAAGTCGTTATTAACACAGTTCTCTTACATGATGTATTGGAATGTCTACACTGCATAAATCTTAGTTCGAAATCGAATCCTGAAAATGATAGATTATTAAAAGTTTCACCTGAAAATGAAGAGGCTATACATCTCCCGTGAACTTCTTGACAAATATACTAAACTAAATCTGTCATTTCCTTTTGAATTTTCCATAAGTAAGTCTCGTTTTAACTTCTTGTAAGTTCATAATGCCTTCAGCTAAGAGACTGCGCAATTTACTTTTTTCTGACAATCTGTAGATAATATAGATGAATGTTATGTTGACCCAACTTTGTCAGTACCAGGCCATTCTGAATAACACTCATTATTGAAACAATTTGTGGGTAAAAAATTATATTTTCTGATTAAATATTTATTTGACGACATCAAGAATTGTCTTTTCGAGGAGATACCTGGTGCCTCGAAACAACTGTCAATAAATCAAAATATATTTCATCATCGGCATTTGTTATTATATGGTTAAACTCTATAAAAATTACGCCCTGCTACGACACAGAGCTTAGACAAATTAAGTTTTTCCATGTGACAGGAACAAAAAGTGTTCCATTAAAAATTATTGTTTTGCTCTCTTTAATGGACCTTTACAGCCAACAATTTGTAAAGTTAAAATTCGTTCTGAATATAACATGTACTCCAAATAAGCATACAAACGCTCTAGTACTAAACTTTGTTTTGCAACAAGTTGTCACTATTACACAGGGTAGCCACAGATCAGGGTGTATCACTTAGACATAGGAAGACAATACTCACTTCGACTTAGTATAAGCACTACCGAAAAGGTTATTTTTCATTACAGTTTATCATGAATTAAACAGATTTCATGTGAACTTAGCTTAGCTGATATTCATTAGTTTGTATGATCTGCTATGACTGGAAAACTTTATCATAAATAGACAACAATGCTATGTTGAGTTTCAAATGACTGCTTCAAATTTACATTATTTATATAGACACCTGAACTAAACATTATTTATATAGACACCTGAACTAAACCATATGATGTATTAACAAAACTATCTGTTAACAATAGGTTTCTAGTCTTGAATTAATAAATTCATGTCACAAATGGGTCATAGTAAGAAGTTATGAAATTAACAGATTTCTACCATT
The DNA here is from genome assembly GCF_004210375.1 of Tachypleus tridentatus. NCBI lineage: Eukaryota > Metazoa > Arthropoda > Merostomata > Xiphosura > Limulidae > Tachypleus > Tachypleus tridentatus. The sequence goes on along the minus strand of NC_134826.1, from coordinate 26,507,597 downwards.
TACCAAGAAACCATTAAATAGACATTTTAAAACATATGTGGCAGACTTGCAAATAGTATTCCACTCTTTATACTGAAAGTCTAGAGGTTCTGTATCAAAGTCACCATAAGTATTCCATTCTTTACACTGAAAGTCTAGAAGTTCTATATCAAAGTCACCAGAAGTATTCCATTCTTTACACTGAAAGTCCAGAAGTTCTGTATCAGAGTCACCAGAAGTATTCCATTCTTTATACTGAAAGTCTAGAAGTTCTGTATCAAAGTCACCAGAAGTATTCCATTCTTTATACTGAAAGTCTAGAAGTTCTGTATCAAAGTCACCAGAAGTATTCCATTCTTTATACTGAAAGTCTAGAAGTTCTGTATCAAAGTCACCAGAAGTATTTCATTCTTTACACTGAAAGTCTAGAAGTTCTGTATCAAAGTCACCAGAAGTATTCCACTCTTTATACTGAAAGTCTAGAAGTTCTGTATCAAAGTCACCAGAAGTATTCCACTCTTTATACTGAAAGTCTAGAAGTTCTGTATCAAAGTCACCAGAAGTATTCCACTCTTTATACTGAAAGTCTAGAAGTTCTGTATCAAAGTCACCAGAAGTATTCCATTCTTTATACTGAAAGTCTAGAAGTTCTGTATCAAAGTCACCAGAAGTATTCCATTCTTTACACTGAAAGTCTAGAAGTTCTGTATCAAAGTCACCAGAAGTATTCCATTCTTTATACTGAAAGTCTAGAAGTTCTGTATCAAAGTCACCAGAAGTATTCCATTCTTTACACTGAAAGTCTAGAAGTTCTGTATCAAAGTCACCAGAAGTATTCCATTCTTTATACTGAAAGTCTAGAAGTTCTGTATCAAAGTCACCAGAAGTATTCCATTCTTTACACTGAAAGTCTAGAAGTTCTGTATCAAAGTCACCAGAAGTATTCCATTCTTTATACTGAAAGTCTAGAAGTTCTGTATCAAAGTCACCAGAAGTATTCCATTCTTTATACTGAAAGTCTAGAAGTTCTGTATCAAAGTCACCAGAAGTATTCCATTCTTTACACTGAAAGTCTAGAAGTTCTGTATCAAAGTCACCAGAAGTATTCCATTCTTTATACTGAAAGTCTAGAAGTTCTGTATCAAAGTCACCAGAAGTATTCCACTCTTTATACTGAAAGTCTAGAAGTTCTGTATCAAAGTCACCAGAAGTATTCCACTCTTTATACTGAAAGTCTAGAAGTTCTGTATCAAAGTCACCAGAAGTATTCCATTCAAAGTCACTGAAAGTCTAGAAGTTCTGTATCAAAGTCACCAGAAGTATTCCATTCTTTATACTGAAAGTCTAGAAGTTCTGTATCAAAGTCACCAGAAGTATTCCATTCTTTACACTGAAAGTCTAGAAGTTCTGTATCAAAGTCACCAGAAGTATTCCATTCTTTATACTGAAAGTCTAGAAGTTCTGTATCAAAGTCACCAGAAGTATTCCATTCTTTATACTGAAAGTCTAGAAGTTCTGTATCAAAGTCACCAGAAGTATTCCATTCTTTATACTGAAAGTCTAGAAGTTCTGTATCAAAGTCACCAGAAGTATTCCATTCTTTATACTGAAAGTCTAGAAGTTCTGTATCAAAGTCACCAGAAGTATTCCATTCTTTACACTGAAAGTCTAGAAGTTCTGTATCAAAGTCACCAGAAGTATTCCATTCTTTATACTGAAAGTCTAGAAGTTCTGTATCAAAGTCACCAGAAGTATTCCATTCTTTACACTGAAAGTCTAGAAGTTCTGTATCAAAGTCACCAGAAGTATTCCACTCTTTATACTGAAAGTCTAGAAGTTCTGTATCAAAGTCACCAGAAGTATTCCATTCTTTATACTGAAAGTCTAGAAGTTCTGTATCAAAGTCACCAGAAGTATTCCATTCTTTATACTGAAAGTCTAGAAGTTCTGTATCAAAGTCACCAGAAGTATTCCATTCTTTATACTGAAAGTCTAGAAGTTCTGTATCAAAGTCACCAGAAGTATTCCATTCTTTATACTGAAAGTCTAGAAGTTCTGTATCAAAGTCACCAGAAGTATTCCATTCTTTACACTGAAAGTCTAGAAGTTCTGTATCAAAGTCACCAGAAGTATTCCACTCTTTATACTGAAAGTCTAGAAGTTCTGTATCAAAGTCACCAGAAGTATTCCATTCTTTACACTGAAAGTCTAGAAGTTCTGTATCAAAGTCACCAGAAGTATTCCATTCTTTATACTGAAAGTCTAGAAGTTCTGTATCAAAGTCACCAGAAGTATTCCATTCTTTACACTGAAAGTCTAGAAGTTCTGTATCAAAGTCACCAGAAGTATTCCACTCTTTATACTGAAAGTCTAGAAGTTCTGTATCAAAGTCACCAGAAGTATTCCATTCTTTACACTGAAAGTCTAGAAGTTCTGTATCAAAGTCACCAGAAGTATTCCATTCTTTATACTGAAAGTCTAGAAGTTCTGTATCAAAGTCACCAGAAGTATTCCATTCTTTATACTGAAAGTCTAGAAGTTCTGTATCAAAGTCACCAGAAGTATTCCATTCTTTATACTGAAAGTCTAGAAGTTCTGTATCAAAGTCACCAGAAGTATTCCATTCTTTATACTAAAAGTCTAGAAGTTCTGTATCAAAGTCACCAGAAGTATTCCATTCTTTATACTGAAAGTCTAGAAGTTCTGTATCAAAGTCACCAGAAGTATTATACTCTTTATACTGAGAGTCAAAAAATTCTGTAGCATTGTAATCAAAAGTATACCATTCTTTATACTAACAGTCTGGAAGTTCTGTAACAATGTTACCAGAAGTATTACACTCCTTATACTCACAGTCTAAAAGTTTGTAACAATGTCACCAGAAGCATACCAATTTTTATACTGATAGACTAGAAGTTTTGTAACATTGTTACCAGAGGTATTCCACTCTTTATACTGATAGACTAGAAGTTCTGTAAAAAAGTCACAAGAGGTATTCTACTCTATATACTGACAGTCTAGATGTTCTGTAAAAAGTCACCAGAAGTATCCTCTCTTTATACTAACAGTCTAAAAGTTCTGTATAAAAGTCACCAGAAGTATTCCATTCTTTATACTGAAAGTCTAGAAGTTCTGTATCAAAGTCATCAGAAGTATTCCATTCTTTACACTGAAAGTCTAGAAGTTCTGTATCAAAGTCACCAGAAGTATTCCACTCTTTATACTGAAAGTCTAGAAGTTCTGTATCAAAGTCATCAGAAGTATTCCATTCTTTACACTGAAAGTCTAGAGGTTCTGTATCAAAGTCATCAGAAGTATTCCATTCTTTACACTGAAAGTCTAGAAGTTCTGTATCAAAGTCATCAGAAGTATTCCACTCTTTATACTGAGAGTCTAAAAGTTCTATATCAAAGTCATCAGAAGTATTCCATTCTTTACACTGAAAGTCTAGAAGTTCTGTATCAAAGTCACCAGAAGTATTCCATTCTTTATACTGAGAGTCTAAAAGTTCTATATCAAAGTCATCAGAAGTATTCCACTCTTTATACTGAAAGTCTAGAAGTTCTGTATCAAAGTCACCAGAAGTATTCCATTCTTTATACTGAAAGTCTAAAAGTTCTGTATCAAAGTCACCAGAAGTATTCCATTCTTTATACTGAAAGTCTAGAAGTTCTGTATCAAAGTCACCAGAAGTATTCCATTCTTTATACTGAAAGTCTAGAAGTTCTGTATCAAAGTCACCAGAAGTATTCCATTCTTTATACTGAAAGTCTAGAAGTTCTGTATCAAAGTCACCAGAAGTATTCCATTCTTTATACTGAAAGTCTAGAAGTTCTGTATCAAAGTCACCAGAAGTATTATACTCTTTATACTGAGAGTCAAAAAATTCTGTAGCATTGTAATCAAAAGTATTCCATTCTTTATACTGACAGTCTGGAAGTTCTGTAACAATGTTACCAGAAGTATTACACTCCTTATACCCACAGTCTAAAAGTTTGTAACAATGTCACCAGAAGCATACCAATTTTTATACTGATAGACTAGAAGTTTTGTAACATTGTTACCATAAATATTCCACTCTTTATACTGATAGACTAGAAGTTCTGAAAAAGTCACAAGAGGTATTCTACTCTATATACTGACAGTCTAGACGTTCTGTAAAAAGTCACCAGAAGTATCCTCTCTTTATACTAACAGTCTAAAAGTTCTGTATAAAAGTCACCAGAAGTATTCCATTCTTTACACTGAAAGTCTAGAAGTTCTGTATCAAAGTCATCAGAAGTATTCCATTCTTTACACTGAAAGTCTAGAAGTTCTGTATCAAAGTCACCAGAAGTATTCCACTCTTTATACTGAAAGTCTAGAAGTTCTGTATCAAAGTCACCAGAAGTATTCCATTCTTTACACTGAAAGTCTAGAAGTTCTGTATCAAAGTCACCAGAAGTATTCCACTCTTTATACTGAAAGTCTAGAAGTTCTGTATCAAAGTCACCAGAAGTATTCCATTCTTTATACTGAAAGTCTAGAAGTTCTGTATCAAAGTCACCAGAAGTATTCCATTCTTTACACTGAAAGTCTAGAAGTTCTGTATCAAAGTCACCAGAAGTATTCCATTCTTTACACTGAAAGTCTAGAAGTTCTGTATCAAAGTCACCAGAAGTATTCCATTCTTTATACTGAAAGTCTAGAAGTTCTGTATCAAAGTCACCAGAAGTATTCCATTCTTTATACTGAAAGTCTAGAAGTTCTGTATCAAAGTCACCAGAAGTATTCCATTCTTTATACTGAAAGTCTAGAAGTTCTGTATCAAAGTCACCAGAAGTATTCCATTCTTTATACTGAAAGTCTAGAAGTTCTGTATCAAAGTCACCAGAAGTATTCCACTCTTTATACTGAGAGTCAAAAATTTCTGTAGCATTGTAATCAAAAGTATTCCATTCTTTATACTGACAGTCTGGAAGTTCTGTAACAATGTTACCAGAAGTATTACACTCCTTATACCCACAGTCTAAAAGTTTGTAACAATGTCACCAGAAGCATACCAATTTTTTATACTGATAGACTAGAAGTTTTGTAACATTGTTACCATAAATATTCCACTCTTTATACTGATAGACTAGAAGTTCTGAAAAAGTCACAAAAGGTATTCTACTCTATATACTGACAGTCTAGACGTTCTGTAAAAAGTCACCAGAAGTATCCTCTCTTTATACTAACAGTCTAAAAGTTCTGTATAAAAGTCACCAGAAGTATTCCATTCTTTACACTGAAAGTCTAGAAGTTCTGTATCAAAGTCATCAGAAGTATTCCATTCTTTACACTGAAAGTCTAGAAGTTCTGTATCAAAGTCACCAGAAGTATTCCACTCTTTATACTGAAAGTCTAGAAGTTCTGTATCAAAGTCACCAGAAGTATTCCATTCTTTACACTGAAAGTCTAGAAGTTCTGTATCAAAGTCACCAGAAGTATTCCACTCTTTATACTGAAAGTCTAGAAGTTCTGTATCAAAGTCACCAGAAGTATTCCATTCTTTACACTGAAAGTCTAGAAGTTCTGTATCAAAGTCACCAGAAGTATTCCACTCTTTATACTGAAAGTCTAGAAGTTCTGTATCAAAGTCACCAGAAGTATTCCATTCTTTACACTGAAAGTCTAGAAGTTCTGTATCAAAGTCACCAGAAGTATTCCATTCTTTATACTGAAAGTCTAGAAGTTCTGTATCAAAGTCACCAGAAGTATTCCATTCTTTATACTGAAAGTCTAGAAGTTCTGTATCAAAGTCACCAGAAGTATTCCATTCTTTATACTGAAAGTCTAGAAGTTCTGTATCAAAGTCACCAGAAGTATTCCATTCTTTATACTGAAAGTCTAGAAGTTCTGTATCAAAGTCACCAGAAGTATTCCATTCTTTATACTGAGAGTCTAAAAGTTCTGTAGCATTATAATCAAAAGTATTCCATTCTTTATACTGACAGTCTGGAAGTTCTGTAACAATGTTACCAGAAGTATTACACTCCTTATACCCACAGTCTAAAAGTTTGTAACAATGTCACCAGAAGCATACCAATTTTTATACTGATAGACTAGAAGTTTTGTAACATTGTTACCAGAGGTATTCCACTCTTTATACTGATAGACTAGAAGTTCTGAAAAAGTCACAAGAGGTATTCTACTCTATATACTGACAGTCTAGAAGTTCTGTATCAAAGTCACCAGAAGTATTCCACTCTTTATACTGAAAGTCTAGAAGTTCTGTATCAAAGTCACCAGAAGTATTCCATTCTTTACACTGAAAGTCTAGAAGTTCTGTATCAAAGTCACCAGAAGTATTCCACTCTTTATACTGAAAGTCTAGAAGTTCTGTATCAAAGTCACCAGAAGTATTCCATTCTTTATACTGAAAGTCTAGAAGTTCTGTATCAAAGTCACCAGAAGTATTCCACTCTTTATACTGAAAGTCTAGAAGTTCTGTATCAAAGTCATCAGAAGTATTCCATTCTTTACACTGAAAGTCTAGAAGTTCTGTATCAAAGTCACCAGAAGTATTCCATTCTTTACACTGAAAGTCTAGAAGTTCTGTATCAAAGTCACCAGAAGTATTCCACTCTTTATACTGAAAGTCTAGAAGTTCTGTATCAAAGTCACCAGAAGTATTCCATTCTTTATACTGAAAGTCTAGAAGTTCTGTATCAAAGTCATCAGAAGTATTCCATTCTTTACACTGAAAGTCTAGAAGTTCTGTATCAAAGTCATCAGAAGTATTCCACTCTTTATACTGAAAGTCTAGAAGTTCTGTATCAAAGTCACCAGAAGTATTCCATTCTTTATACTGAAAGTCTAGAAGTTCTGTATCAAAGTCACCAGAAGTATTCCATTCTTTATACTGAAAGTCTAGAAGTTCTGTATCAAAGTCACCAGAAGTATTCCATTCTTTATACTGAAAGTCTAGAAGTTCTGTATCAAAGTCACCAGAAGTATTCCATTCTTTATACTGAGAGTCTAAAAGTTCTATATCAAAGTCATCAGAAGTATTCCACTCTTTATACTGACAGTCTGGAAGTTCTGTAACAATGTTACTAGAAGTATTACACTCCTTATACCCACAGTCTAAAAGTTTGTAACAATGTCACCAGAAGCATACCAATTTTTATACTGATAGACTAGAAGTTTTGTAACATTGTTACCAGAGGTATTCCACTCTTTATACTGATAGACTAGAAGTTCTGAAAAAGTCACAAGAGGTATTCTACTCTATATACTGACAGTCTAGACGTTCTGTAAAAAGTCACCAGAAGTATCCTCTCTTTATACTAACAGTCTAAAAGTTCTGTATAAAAGTCACCAGAAGTATTCCATTCTTTACACTGAAAGTCTAGAAGTTCTGTATCAAAGTCATCAGAAGTATTCCATTCTTTACACTGAAAGTCTAGAAGTTCTGTATCAAAGTCACCAGAAGTATTCCACTCTTTATACTGAAAGTCTAGAAGTTCTGTATCAAAGTCACCAGAAGTATTCCATTCTTTACACTGAAAGTCTAGAAGTTCTGTATCAAAGTCACCAGAAGTATTCCACTCTTTATACTGAAAGTCTAGAAGTTCTGTATCAAAGTCACCAGAAGTATTCCATTCTTTACACTGAAAGTCTAGAAGTTCTGTATCAAAGTCACCAGAAGTATTCCATTCTTTACACTGAAAGTCTAGAAGTTCTGTATCAAAGTCACCAGAAGTATTCCATTCTTTATACTGAAAGTCTAGAAGTTCTGTATCAAAGTCACCAGAAGTATTCCATTCTTTATACTGAAAGTCTAGAAGTTCTGTATCAAAGTCACCAGAAGTATTCCATTCTTTATACTGAAAGTCTAGAAGTTCTGTATCAAAGTCACCAGAAGTATTCCATTCTTTATACTGAAAGTCTAGAAGTTCTGTATCAAAGTCACCAGAAGTATTCCACTCTTTATACTGAGAGTCTAAAAGTTCTGTATCATTGTCATCAAAAGTATTCCATTCTTTATACTGACAGTCTAGAAGTTCTGTAACAATGTTACCAGAAGTATTACATTCCTTATACCCACAGTCTAAAAGTTTGTAACAATGTCACCAGAAGCATACCAATTTTTTATACTGATAGTCTAGAAGTTTTGTAACAAAGTTACCAGAAGTATTCCACTCTTTATACTGATAGACTAGAAGTTCTGAAAAAGTCACAAAAGGTATTCTACTCTATATACTGACAGTCTAGACGTTCTGTAAAAGTCACCAGAAGTATCCTCTCTTTATACTAACAGTCTAAAGTTCTGTATCAAAGTCACCAGAAGTATTCCATTCTTTACACTGAAAGTCTAGAAGTTCTGTATCAAAGTCATCAGAAGTATTCCATTCTTTACACTGAAAGTCTAGAAGTTCTGTATCAAAGTCACCAGAAGTATTCCACTCTTTATACTGAAAGTCTAGAAGTTCTGTATCAAAGTCACCAGAAGTATTCCATTCTTTACACTGAAAGTCTAGAAGTTCTGTATCAAAGTCACCAGAAGTATTCCATTCTTTATACTGAAAGTCTAGAAGTTCTGTATCAAAGTCACCAGAAGTATTCCATTCTTTATACTGAAAGTCTAGAAGTTCTGTATCAAAGTCACCAGAAGTATTCCACTCTTTATACTGAAAGTCTAGAAGTTCTGTATCAAAGTCACCAGAAGTATTCCATTCTTTACACTGAAAGTCTAGAAGTTCTGTATCAAAGTCACCAGAAGTATTCCATTCTTTATACTGAAAGTCTAGAAGTTCTGTATCAAAGTCACCAGAAGTATTCCATTCTTTATACTGAAAGTCTAGAAGTTCTGTATCAAAGTCACCAGAAGTATTCCATTCTTTATACTGAAAGTCTAGAAGTTCTGTATCAAAGTCACCAGAAGTATTCCATTCTTTATACTGAAAGTCTAGAAGTTCTGTATCAAAGTCACCAGAAGTATTCCATTCTTTATACTGAAAGTCTAGAAGTTCTGTATCAAAGTCACCAGAAGTATTCCATTCTTTATACTGAAAGTCTAGAAGTTCTGTATCAAAGTCACCAGAAGTATTCCACTCTTTATACTGAGAGTCTAGAAGTTCTGTAGCATTAGTCATCAGAAGTATTCCATTCTTTATACTGACAGTCTAGAAGTTCTGTAACAATGTTACCAGAAGTATTACACTCCTTATACTGACAGTCTAAAAGTTTGTAACAATGTCACCAGAAGCATACCAATTTTTATACTGATAGTCTAGAAGTTTTGTATCAAAGTCACCAGAGGTATTCCACTCTTTATACTGATAGTCTAGAAGTTCTGTAAAAGTCACAAGAGGTATTCTACTCTATATACTGACAGTCTAGAAGTTCTGTATCAAAGTCACCAGAAGTATTCCCTCTCTTTATACTGAAAGTCTAGAAGTTCTGTATCAAAGTCACCAGAAGTATTCCATTCTTTACACTGAAAGTCTAGAAGTTCTGTATCAAAGTCACCAGAAGTATTCCACTCTTTATACTGAAAGTCTAGAAGTTCTGTATCAAAGTCACCAGAAGTATTCCATTCTTTACACTGAAAGTCTAGAAGTTCTGTATCAAAGTCACCAGAAGTATTCCACTCTTTATACTGAAAGTCTAGAAGTTCTGTATCAAAGTCATCAGAAGTATTCCATTCTTTACACTGAAAGTCTAGAAGTTCTGTATCAAAGTCACCAGAAGTATTCCACTCTTTATACTGAAAGTCTAGAAGTTCTGTATCAAAGTCACCAGAAGTATTCCATTCTTTATACTGAAAGTCTAGAAGTTCTGTATCAAAGTCATCAGAAGTATTCCATTCTTTACACTGAAAGTCTAGAAGTTCTGTATCAAAGTCATCAGAAGTATTCCACTCTTTATACTGAGAGTCTAAAAGTTCTATATCAAAGTCATCAGAAGTATTCCATTCTTTACACTGAAAGTCTAGAAGTTCTGTATCAAAGTCACCAGAAGTATTCCATTCTTTATACTGAAAGTCTAGAAGTTCTGTATCAAAGTCATCAGAAGTATTCCACTCTTTATACTGAAAGTCTAGAAGTTCTGTATCAAAGTCACCAGAAGTATTCCACTCTTTATACTGAAAGTCTAGAGGTTCTGTATCAAAGTCATCAGAAGTATTCCATTCTTTACACTGAAAGTCTAGAAGTTCTGTATCAAAGTCATCAGAAGTATTCCATTCTTTACACTGAAAGTCTAGAAGTTCTGTATCAAAGTCATCAGAAGTATTCCACTCTTTATACTGAGAGTCTAAATGTTCTATATCAAAGTCACCAGAAGTATTCCACTCTTTATACTGAAAGTCTAGAGGTTCTGTATCAAAGTCATCAGAAGTATTCCATTCTTTACACTGAAAGTCTAGAGGTTCTGTATCAAAGTCATCAGAAGTATTCCATTCTTTACACTGAAAGTCTAGAAGTTCTGTATCAAAGTCACCAGAAGTATTCCACTCTTTATACTGAGAGTCTAGAAGTTCTGTATCAAAGTCACCAGAAGTATTCCACTCTTTATACTGAGAGTCTAGAAGTTCTGTAGCTATGTCACAACAAGTATTCCATTCTTTATACTGACAGTCTGGAAGTTCTGTAACAATGTTACCAGAAGTATTACACTCCTTATACCAACAGTCTAAAAGTTTGTAACAATGTCACCAGAAGCATACCAATTTTTATACTGATAGACTAGAAGTTTTGTAACAATGTTACCAGAGGTATTCCACTTTTATACTGATAGACTAGAAGTTCTGAAAAAGTCACAAGAGGTATTCTACTCTATATACTGACAGTCTAGACGTTCTGTAAAAAGTCACCAGAAGTATCCTCTCTTTATACTAACAGTCTAAAAGTTCTGTATAAAAGTCATCAGAAGTATTCCATTCTTTACACTGAAAGTCTAGAAGTTCTGTATCAAAGTCACCAGAAGTATTCCACTCTTTATACTGAAAGTCTAGAAGTTCTGTATCAAAGTCACCAGAAGTAATCCACTCTTTATACTGAAAGTCTAGAAGTTCTGTATCAAAGTCATCAGAAGTATTCCATTCTTTACACTGAAAGTCTAGAAGTTCTGTATCAAAGTCATCAGAAGTATTCCACTCTTTATACTGAAAGTCTAGAAGTTCTGTATCAAAGTCACCAGAAGTATTCCACTCTTTATACTGAAAGTCTAGAAGTTCTGTATCAAAGTCATCAGAAGTATTCCATTCTTTACACTGAAAGTCTAGAAGTTCTGTATCAAAGTCACCAGAAGTATTCCACTCTTTATACTGAAAGTCTAGAAGTTCTGTATCAAAGTCATCAGAAGTATTCCATTCTTTACACTGAAAGTCTAGAAGTTCTGTATCAAAGTCACCAGAAGTATTCCATTCTTTATACTGAGAGTCTAAAAGTTCTATATCAAAGTCATCAGAAGTATTCCATTCTTTATACTGAAAGTCTAGAAGTTCTGTATCAAAGTCACCAGAAGTATTCCACTCTTTATACTGAAAGTCTAGAAGTTCTGTATCAAAGTCATCAGAAGTATTCCATTCTTTACACTGAAAGTCTAGAAGTTCTGTATCAAAGTCATCAGAAGTATTCCATTCTTTATACTGAAAGTCTAGAAGTTCTGTATCAAAGTCACCAGAAGTATTCCATTCTTTATACTGAAAGTCTAGAGGTTCTGTATCAAAGTCATCAGAAGTATTCCATTCTTTATACTGAAAGTCTAGAAGTTCTGTATCAAAGTCACCAGAAGTATTCCATTCTTTATACTGAGAGTCTAGAAGTTCTGTATCAAAGTCACCAGAAGTATTCCACTCTTTATACTGAGAGTCTAGAAGTTCTGTATCAAAGTCACAACAAGTATTCCATTCTTTATACTGGAAGTTCTGTAACAATGTCACCAGAAGTATTCCACTCCTTATACCGACAGTCTAAAAGTTTGTAACAATGTCACCAGAAGTATTCCAATTTTTATACTGATAGACTAGAAGTTTTGTAACAATGTTACCAGAGGTATTCCACTTTTTTATACTGATAGACTAGAAGTTCTGAAAAGTCACAAGAGGTATTCTACTCTATATACTGACAGTCTAGACGTTCTGTAAAAAGTCACCAGAAGTATCCTCTCTTTATACTAACAGTCTAAAAGTTCTGTATCAAAGTCATCAGAAGTATTCCATTCTTTACACTGAAAGTCTAGAAGTTCTGTATCAAAGTCACCAGAAGTATTCCACTCTTTATACTGAAAGTCTAGAAGTTCTGTATCAAAGTCACCAGAAGTATTCCACTCTTTATACTGAAAGTCTAGAAGTTCTGTATCAAAGTCATCAGAAGTATTCCATTCTTTACACTGAAAGTCTAGAAGTTCTGTATCAAAGTCATCAGAAGTATTCCACTCTTTATACTGAAAGTCTAGAAGTTCTGTATCAAAGTCACCAGAAGTATTCCACTCTTTATACTGAAAGTCTAGAAGTTCTGTATCAAAGTCACCAGAAGTATTCCATTCTTTACACTGAAAGTCTAGAAGTTCTGTATCAAAGTCACCAGAAGTATTCCATTCTTTATACTGAAAGTCTAGAAGTTCTGTATCAAAGTCACCAGAAGTATTCCACTCTTTATACTGAAAGTCTAGAAGTTCTGTATCAAAGTCACCAGAAGTATTCCACTCTTTATACTGAAAGTCTAGAGGTTCTGTATCAAAGTCATCAGAAGTATTCCATTCTTTACACTGAAAGTCTAGAAGTTCTGTATCAAAGTCACCAGAAGTATTCCATTCTTTATACTGAAAGTCTAGAAGTTCTGTATCAAAGTCACCAGAAGTATTCCACTCTTTATACTGACAGTCTAGAAGTTCTGTATCAAAGTCACCAGAAGTATTCCATTCTTTATACTGGAAGTTCTGTAACAATGTCACCAGAAGTATTCCACTCCTTATACCAACAGTCTAAAAGTTTGTAACAATGTCACCAGAAGCATACCAATTTTTATACTGATAGACTAGAAGTTTTGTAACAATGTTACCAGAGGTATTCCACTTTTATACTGATAGACTAGAAGTTCTGAAAAAGTCACAAGAGGTATTCCACTCTATATACTGACAGTCTAGACGTTCTGTAAAAGTCACCAGAAGTATCCTCTCTTTATACTAACAGTCTAAAGTTCTGTATCAAAGTCATCAGAAGTATTCCATTCTTTACACTGAAAGTCTAGAAGTTCTGTATCAAAGTCACCAGAAGTATTCCACTCTTTATACTGAAAGTCTAGAAGTTCTGTATCAAAGTCACCAGAAGTATTCCACTCTTTATACTGAAAGTCTAGAAGTTCTGTATCAAAGTCATCAGAAGTATTCCATTCTTTACACTGAAAGTCTAGAAGTTCTGTATCAAAGTCATCAGAAGTATTCCACTCTTTATACTGAAAGTCTAGAAGTTCTGTATCAAAGTCACCAGAAGTATTCCACTCTTTATACTGAAAGTCTAGAAGTCTGTATCAAAGTCATCAGAAGTATTCCATTCTTTACACTGAAAGTCTAGAAGTTCTGTATCAAAGTCACCAGAAGTATTCCATTCTTTACACTGAAAGTCTAGAAGTTCTGTATCAAAGTCATCAGAAGTATTCCATTCTTATACTGAAAGTCTAGAAGTTCTGTATCAAAGTCATCAGAAGTATTCCATTCAGAAGTATTCCATTCTTTATACTGAAAGTCTAGAAGTTCTGTATCAAAGTCACCAGAAGTATTCCATTCTTTATACTGAAAGTCTAGAAGTTCTGTATCAAAGTCATCAGAAGTATTCCACTCTTTATACTGAAAGTCTAGAAGTTCTGTATCAAAGTCACCAGAAGTATTCCATTCTTTATACTGAAAGTCTAGAAGTTCTGTATCAAAGTCACCAGAAGTATTCCATTCTTTATACTGAAAGTCTAGAAGTTTGTATACTGAAAGTCTAGAAGTTCTGTATCAAAGTCACCAGAAGTATTCCACTCTTTATACTGAAAGTCTAGAAGTTCTGTATCAAAGTCATCAGAAGTATTCCATTCTTTACACTGAAAGTCTAGAAGTTCTGTATCAAAGTCACCAGAAGTATTCCACTCTTTATACTGAAAGTCTAGAAGTTCTGTATCAAAGTCACCAGAAGTATTCCATTCTTTATACTGAAAGTCTAGAAGTTCTGTATCAAAGTCATCAGAAGTATTCCATTCTTTATACTGAAAGTCTAGAATTTCTGTATCAAAGTCACCAGAAGTATTCCATTCTTTATACTGAAAGTCTAGAAGTTCTGTATCAAAGTCACCAGAAGTATTCCACTCTTTATACTGAGAGTCTAGAAGTTCTGTATCAAAGTCACAACAAGTATTCCATTCTTTATACTGACAGTCTGGAAGTTCTGTAACAATGTCACCAGACGTATTCCACTCCTTATACCGACAGTCTAAAAGTTTGTAACAATGTTACCAGAAGCATACCAATTTTTTATACTGATAGACTAGAAGTTTTGTAACAATGTTACCAGAGGTATTCCACTTTTATACTGATAGACTAGAAGTTTTGTAACAAAGTCACCAGAGGTATTCTACTCTATATACTGACAGTCTAGACGTTCTGTAAAAAGTCACCAGAAGTATCCTCTCTTTATACTAACAGTCTAAAAGTTCTGTATAAAAGTCATCAGAAGTATTCCATTCTTTACACTGAAAGTCTAGAAGTTCTGTATCAAAGTCACCAGAAGTATTCCACTCTTTATACTGAAAGTCTAGAAGTTCTGTATCAAAGTCACCAGAAGTATTCCACTCTTTATACTGAAAGTCTAGAAGTTCTGTATCAAAGTCATCAGAAGTATTCCATTCTTTACACTGAAAGTCTAGAAGTTCTGTATCAAAGTCATCAGAAGTATTCCACTCTTTATACTGAAAGTCTAGAAGTTCTGTATCAAAGTCACCAGAAGTATTCCACTCTTTATACTGAAAGTCTAGAAGTTCTGTATCAAAGTCACCAGAAGTATTCCATTCTTTACACTGAAAGTCTAGAAGTTCTGTATCAAAGTCACCAGAAGTATTCCATTCTTTATACTGAAAGTCTAGAAGTTCTGTATCAAAGTCACCAGAAGTATTCCACTCTTTATACTGAAAGTCTAGAAGTTCTGTATCAAAGTCACCAGAAGTATTCCATTCTTTATACTGAAAGTCTAGAGGTTCTGTATCAAAGTCATCAGAAGTATTCCATTCTTTACACTGAAAGTCTAGAAGTTCTGTATCAAAGTCATCAGAAGTATTCCACTCTTTATACTGAAAGTCTAGAAGTTCTGTATCAAAGTCACCAGAAGTATTCCACTCTTTATACTGAGAGTCTAGAAGTTCTGTATCAAAGTCACCAGAAGTATTCCACTCTTTATACTGACAGTCTAGAAGTTCTGTAACAATGTAATCAGAAGTATTCCATTCTTTATACTAGAAGTTCTGTAACAATGTCACTAGACGTATTCCACTCCTTATACCGACAGTCTAAAAGTTTGTAACAATGTTACCAGAGGTATTCCAATTTTTATACTGATAGTCTAGAAGTTCTGTAACAATGTCACAACAGGTATTCCACTTTTTATACTGAAAGTCTAGAAGTTCTGTATCAAAGTCACCAGAAGTATTCCACTCTTTATACTGACAGTCTAGACGTTCTGTAAAAAGTCACCAGAAGTATCCTCTCTTTATACTAACAGTCTAAAAGTTCTGTATAAAAGTCATCAGAAGTATTCCATTCTTTACACTGAAAGTCTAGAAGTTCTGTATCAAAGTCACCAGAAGTATTCCACTCTTTATACTGAAAGTCTAGAAGTTCTGTATCAAAGTCACCAGAAGTATTCCACTCTTTATACTGAAAGTCTAGAAGTTCTGTATCAAAGTCATCAGAAGTATTCCATTCTTTACACTGAAAGTCTAGAAGTTCTGTATCAAAGTCATCAGAAGTATTCCACTCTTTATACTGAAAGTCTAGAAGTTCTGTATCAAAGTCATCAGAAGTATTCCATTCTTTACACTGAAAGTCTAGAAGTTCTGTATCAAAGTCATCAGAAGTATTCCATTCTTTACACTGAAAGTCTAGAAGTTCTGTATCAAAGTCACCAGAAGTATTCCACTCTTTATACTGAAAGTGTAGAAGTTCTGTATCAAAGTCATCAGAAGTATTCCACTCTTTATACTGAGAGTCTAAAAGTTCTATATCAAAGTCACCAGAAGTATTCCATTCTTTATACTGAAAGTCTAGAAGTTCTGTATCAAAGTCATCAGAAGTCTTTATACTGAAAGTCTAGAAGTTCTATATCAAAGTCACCAGAAGTATTCCACTCTTTATACTGAGAGTCTAGAAGTTCTGTATCAAAGTCACCAGAAGTATTCCACTCTTTATACTAACAGTCTAAAAGTTCTGTATCAAAGTCATCAGAAGTATTCCATTCTTTACACTGAAAGTCTAGAAGTTCTGTATCAAAGTCAGAAGTATTCCATTCTTTATACTGAAAGTCTAGAAGTTCTGTATCAAAGTCACCAGAAGTATTTTCTTTATACTGAAAGTCTAGAAGTTCTGTATCAAAGTCATCAGAAGTATTCCATTCTTTATACTGAAAGTCTAGAAGTTCTGTATCAAAGTCATCAGAAGTATTCCATTCTTTATACTGAAAGTCTAGAAGTTCTGTATCAAAGTCACCAGAAGTATTCCATTCATTTTACACTGAAAGTCTAGAAGTTCTGTATCAAAGTCACCAGAAGTATTCCATTCTTTATACTGAAAGTCTAGAAGTTCTGTATCAAAGTCACCAGAAGTATTCCATTCTTTATACTGAAAGTCTAGAAGTTCTGTATCAAAGTCACCAGAAGTATTCCACTCTTTATACTGAAAGTCTAGAAGTTCTGTATCAAAGTCACCAGAAGTATTCCACTCTTTATACTGAAAGTCTAGAGGTTCTGTATCAAAGTCATCAGAAGTATTCCATTCTTTACACTGAAAGTCTAGAAGTTCTGTATCAAAGTCACCAGAAGTATTCCATTCTTTATACTGAGAGTCTAGAAGTTCTGTATCAAAGTCACCAGAAGTATTCCACTCTTTATACTGAGAGTCTAGAAGTTCTGTAGCTATGTCACAACAAGTATTCCATTCTTTATACTGACAGTCTGGAAGTTCTGTAACAATGTTACCAGAAGTATTACACTCCTTATACCAACAGTCTAAAAGTTTGTAACAATGTCACCAGAAGCATACCAATTTTTATACTGATAGACTAGAAGTTTTGTAACAATGTTACCAGAGGTATTCCACTTTTTATACTGATAGACTAGAAGTTCTGAAAAAGTCACAAGAGGTATTCTACTCTATATACTGACAGTCTAGACGTTCTGTAAAAAGTCACCAGAAGTATCCTCTCTTTATACTAACAGTCTAAAAGTTCTGTATCAAAGTCATCAGAAGTATTCCATTCTTTACACTGAAAGTCTAGAAGTTCTGTATCAAAGTCACCAGAAGTATTCCACTCTTTATACTGAAAGTCTAGAAGTTCTGTATCAAAGTCACCAGAAGTATTCCACTCTTTATACTGAAAGTCTAGAAGTTCTGTATCAAAGTCATCAGAAGTATTCCATTCTTTACACTGAAAGTCTAGAAGTTCTGTATCAAAGTCATCAGAAGTATTCCACTCTTTATACTGAAAGTCTAGAAGTTCTGTATCAAAGTCACCAGAAGTATTCCACTCTTTATACTGAAAGTCTAGAAGTTCTGTATCAAAGTCATCAGAAGTATTCCATTCTTTACACTGAAAGTCTAGAAGTTCTGTATCAAAGTCATCAGAAGTATTCCATTCTTTATACTGAAAGTCTAGAAGTTCTGTATCAAAGTCACCAGAAGTATTCCACTCTTTATACTGAAAGTGTAGAAGTTCTGTATCAAAGTCATCAGAAGTATTCCACTCTTTATACTGAGAGTCTAGATGTTCTATATCAAAGTCATCAGAAGTATTCCATTCTTTACACTGAAAGTCTAGAAGTTCTGTATCAAAGTCACCAGAAGTATTCCATTCTTTATACTGAAAGTCTAGAAGTTCTGTATCAAAGTCACCAGAAGTATTCCACTCTTTATACTGAAAGTCTAGAAGTTCTGTATCAAAGTCACCAGAAGTATTCCATTCTTTATACTGAAAGTCTAGAAGTTCTGTATCAAAGTCACCAGAAGTATTCCATTCTTTATACTGAAAGTCTAGAAGTTCTGTATCAAAGTCATCAGAAGTATTCCACTCTTTATACTGAAAGTCTAGAAGTTCTGTATCAAAGTCACCAGAAGTATTCCACTCTTTATACTGAAAGTCTAGAAGTTCTGTATCAAAGTCACCAGAAGTATTCCATTCTTTATACTGAAAGTCTAGAAGTTCTGTATCAAAGTCACCAGAAGTATTCCACTCTTTATACTGAAAGTCTAGAAGTTCTGTATCAAAGTCACCAGAAGTATTCCACTCTTTATACTGAAAGTCTAGAAGTTCTGTAGTCAAAGTACAGTCTAGAAGTTCTGTATTCACCAGAAGTATTCCACTCTTTATACTGAAAGTCTAGAAGTTCTGTATCAAAGTCACCAGAAGTATTCCATTCTTTATACTGAAAGTCTAGAAGTTCTGTATCAAAGTCACCAGAAGTATTCCACTCTTTATACTGAAAGTCTAGAAGTTCTGTATCAAAGTCACCAGAAGTATTCCATTCTTTATACTGAAAGTCTAGAAGTTCTGTATCAAAGTCACCAGAAGTATTCCACTCTTTATACTGAAAGTCTAGAAGTTCTGTATCAAAGTCATCAGAAGTATTCCATTCTTTACACTGAAAGTCTAGAAGTTCTGTATCAAAGTCATCAGAAGTATTCCACTCTTTATACTGAAAGTCTAGAAGTTCTGTATCAAAGTCACCAGAAGTATTCCACTCTTTATACTGAAAGTCTAGAGGTTCTGTATCAAAGTCATCAGAAGTATTCCATTCTTTACACTGAAAGTCTAGAAGTTCTGTATCAAAGTCATCAGAAGTATTCCATTCTTTATACTGAAAGTCTAGAAGTTCTGTATCAAAGTCACCAGAAGTATTCCACTCTTTATACTGAAAGTCTAGAAGTTCTGTATCAAAGTCACCAGAAGTATTCCATTCTTTATACTGAAAGTCTAGAAGTTCTGTATCAAAGTCACCAGAAGTATTCCATTCTTTATACTGAAAGTCTAGAAGTTCTGTATCAAAGTCACCAGAAGTATTCCATTCTTTATACTGAAAGTCTAGAAGTTCTGTATCAAAGTCACCAGAAGTATTCCATTCTTTATACTGAGAGTCTAGAAGTTCTGTATCAAAGTCATCAGAAGTATTCCATTCTTTACACTGAAAGTCTAGAAGTTCTGTATCAAAGTCACCAGAAGTATTCCATTCTTTATACTGAAAGTCTAGAAGTTCTGTATCAAAGTCACCAGAAGTATTCCACTCTTTATACTGAAAGTCTAGAAGTTCTGTATCAAAGTCAGTTCTGTATCAGAAGTATTCCATTCTTTATACTGAAAGTCTAGAAGTTCTGTATCAAAGTCCAGAAGTATTCCATTCTTTATACTGAAAGTCTAGAAGTTCTGTATCAAAGTCACCAGAAGTATTCCATTCTTTATACTGAAAGTCTAGAAGTTCTGTATCAAAGTCACCAGAAGTATTCCATTCTTTATACTGAAAGTCTAGAAGTTCTGTATCAAAGTCACCAGAAGTATTCCACTCTTTATACTGAAAGTCTAGAAGTTCTGTATCAAAGTCACCAGAAGTATTCCACTCTTTATACTGAAAGTCTAGAAGTTCTGTATCAAAGTCATCAGAAGTATTCCATTCTTTATACTGAAAGTCTAGAAGTTCTGTATCAAAGTCACCAGAAGTATTCCACTCTTTATACTGAAAGTCTAGAAGTTCTGTATCAAAGTCACCAGAAGTATTCCACTCTTTATACTGAAAGTCTAGAAGTTCTGTATCAAAGTCATCAGAAGTATTCCATTCTTTATACTGAAAGTCTAGAAGTTCTGTATCAAAGTCATCAGAAGTATTCCACTCTTTATACTGAAAGTCTAGAAGTTCTGTATCAAAGTCATCAGAAGTATTCCATTCTTTATACTGAAAGTCTAGAAGTTCTGTATCAAAGTCATCAGAAGTATTCCATTCTTTATACTGAAAGTCTAGAAGTTCTGTATCAAAGTCATCAGAAGTATTCCACTCTTTATACTGAAAGTCTAGAAGTTCTGTATCAAAGTCACCAGAAGTATTCCATTCTTTATACTGAAAGTCAGAAGTTCTGTATCAAAGTCATCAGAAGTATTCCATTCTTTACACTGAAAGTCTAGAAGTTCTGTATCAAAGTCATCAGAAGTATTCCACTCTTTATACTGAAAGTCTAGAAGTTCTGTATCAAAGTCACCAGAAGTATTCCACTCTTTATACTGAAAGTCTAGAAGTTCTGTATCAAAGTCACCAGAAGTATTCCATTCTTTATACTGAAAGTCTAGAAGTTCTGTATCAAAGTCACCAGAAGTATTCCATTCTTTATACTGAAAGTCTAGAAGTTCTGTATCAAAGTCACCAGAAGTATTCCATTCTTTATACTGAAAGTCTAGAAGTTCTGTATCAAAGTCACCAGAAGTATTCCACTCTTTATACTGAAAGTCTAGAAGTTCTGTATCAAAGTCATCAGAAGTATTCCACTCTTTATACTGAAAGTCTAGAGGTTCTGTATCAAAGTCATCAGAAGTATTCCATTCTTTACACTGAAAGTCTAGAAGTTCTGTATCAAAGTCACCAGAAGTATTCCATTCTTTATACTGAGAGTCTAGAAGTTCTGTATCAAAGTCACCAGAAGTATTCCACTCTTTATACTGAGAGTCTAGAAGTTCTGTAGCTATGTCACAACAAGTATTCCATTCTTTATACTGACAGTCTGGAAGTTCTGTAACAATGTTACCAGAAGTATTACACTCCTTATACCAACAGTCTGAAAGTTTGTAACAATGTCACCAGAAGCATACCAATTTTTATACTGATAGACTAGAAGTTTTGTAACAATGTTACCAGAGGTATTCCACTTTTTATACTGATAGACTAGAAGTTCTGAAAAAGTCACAAGAGGTATTCTACTCTATATACTGACAGTCTAGACGTTCTGTAAAAAGTCACCAGAAGTATCCTCTCTTTATACTAACAGTCTAAAAGTTCTGTATCAAAGTCATCAGAAGTATTCCATTCTTTACACTGAAAGTCTAGAAGTTCTGTATCAAAGTCACCAGAAGTATTCCACTCTTTATACTGAAAGTCTAGAAGTTCTGTATCAAAGTCACCAGAAGTATTCCACTCTTTATACTGAAAGTCTAGAAGTTCTGTATCAAAGTCATCAGAAGTATTCCATTCTTTACACTGAAAGTCTAGAAGTTCTGTATCAAAGTCATCAGAAGTATTCCACTCTTTATACTGAAAGTCTAGAGGTTCTGTATCAAAGTCACCAGAAGTATTCCACTCTTTATACTGAAAGTCTAGAAGTTCTGTATCAAAGTCATCAGAAGTATTCCATTCTTTATACTGAAAGTCTAGAAGTTCTGTATCAAAGTCACCAGAAGTATTCCATTCTTTATACTGAAAGTCTAGAAGTTCTGTATCAAAGTCATCAGAAGTATTCCATTCTTTACACTGAAAGTCTAGAAGTTCTGTATCAAAGTCATCAGAAGTATTCCATTCTTTACACTGAAAGTCTAGAAGTTCTGTATCAAAGTCACCAGAAGTATTCCACTCTTTATACTGAAAGTCTAGAAGTTCTGTATCAAAGTCATCAGAAGTATTCCATTCTTTATACTGAAAGTCTAGAAGTTCTGTATCAAAGTCATCAGAAGTATTCCATTCTTTACACTGAAAGTCTAGAAGTTCTGTATCAAAGTCACCAGAAGTATTCCATTCTTTATACTGAGAGTCTAAAAGTTCTATATCAAAGTCACCAGAAGTATTCCACTCTTTATACTGAAAGTCTAGAAGTTCTGTATCAAAGTCACCAGAAGTATTCCATTCTTTATACTGAAAGTCTAGAAGTTCTGTCATCAAAGTATTCACCAGAAGTATTCCACTCTTTATACTGAAAGTCTAGAAGTTCTGTATCAAAGTCACCAGAAGTATTCCATTTTTTATACTGAAAGTCTAGAAGTTCTGTATCAAAGTCACCAGAAGTATTCCATTCTTTATACTGAAAGTCTAGAAGTTCTGTATCAAAGTCACCAGAAGTATTCCACTCTTTATACTGAAAGTCTAGAAGTTCTGTATCAAAGTCACCAGAAGTATTCCATTCTTTATACTGAAAGTCTAGAAGTTCTGTATCAAAGTCATCAGAAGTATTCCATTCTTTACACTGAAAGTCTAGAAGTTCTGTATCAAAGTCACCAGAAGTATTCCACTCTTTATACTGAAAGTCTAGAAGTTCTGTATCAAAGTCACCAGAAGTATTCCACTCTTTATACTGAAAGTCTAGAAGTTCTGTATCAAAGTCATCAGAAGTATTCCATTCTTTACACTGAAAGTCTAGAAGTTCTGTATCAAAGTCATCAGAAGTATTCCACTCTTTATACTGAAAGTCTAGAAGTTCTGTATCAAAGTCACCAGAAGTATTCCACTCTTTATACTGAAAGTCTAGAGGTTCTGTATCAAAGTCATCAGAAGTATTCCATTCTTTATACTGAAAGTCTAGAAGTTCTATATCAAAGTCACCAGAAGTATTCCACTCTTTATACTGAAAGTCTAGAAGTTCTGTATCAAAGTCACCAGAAGTATTCCATTCTTTATACTGAAAGTCTAGAAGTTCTGTATCAAAGTCATCAGAAGTATTCCATTCTTTACACTGAAAGTCTAGAAGTTCTGTATCAAAGTCACCAGAAGTATTCCATTCTTTATACTGAAAGTCTAGAAGTTCTGTATCAAAGTCACCAGAAGTATTCCACTCTTTATACTGAAAGTCTAGAAGTTCTGTATCAAAGTCATCAGAAGTATTCCATTCTTTATACTGAAAGTCTAGAAGTTCTGTATCAAAGTCACCAGAAGTATTCCATTCTTTATACTGAAAGTCTAGAAGTTCTGTATCAAAGTCACCAGAAGTATTCCATTCTTTATACTGAAAGTCTAGAAGTTCTGTATCAAAGTCACCAGAAGTATTCCATTCTTTATACTGAAAGTCTAGAAGTTCTGTATCAAAGTCATCAGAAGTATTCCATTCTTTATACTGAAAGTCTAGAAGTTCTGTATCAAAGTCATCAGAAGTATTCCATTCTTTATACTGAAAGTCTAGAAGTTCTGTATCAAAGTCACCAGAAGTATTCCATTCTTTATACTGAAAGTCTAGAAGTTCTGTATCAAAGTCATCAGAAGTATTCCATTCTTTATACTGAAAGTCTAGAAGTTCTGTATCAAAGTCATCAGAAGTATTCCATTCTTTATACTGAAAGTCTAGAAGTTCTGTATCAAAGTCATCAGAAGTATTCCATTCTTTATACTGAAAGTCTAGAAGTTCTGTATCAAAGTCACCAGAAGTATTCCATTCTTTATACTGAAAGTCTAGAAGTTCTGTATCAAAGTCACCAGAAGTATTCCATTCTTTATACTGAAAGTCTAGAAGTTCTGTATCAAAGTCATCAGAAGTATTCCATTCTTTATACTGAAAGTCTAGAAGTTCTGTATCAAAGTCACCAGAAGTATTCCATTCTTTATACTGAAAGTCTAGAAGTTCTGTATCAAAGTCAGTCAGAAGTATTCCATTCTTTATACTGAAAGTCTAGAAGTTCTGTATCAAAGTCACCAGAAGTATTCCATTCTTTATACTGAAAGTCTAGAAGTTCTGTATCAAAGTCACCAGAAGTATTCCACTCTTTATACTGAAAGTCTAGAAGTTCTGTATCAAAGTCACCAGAAGTATTCCACTCTTTATACTGAAAGTCTAGAAGTTCTGTATCAAAGTCATCAGAAGTATTCCATTCTTTATACTGAAAGTCTAGAAGTTCTGTATCAAAGTCATCAGAAGTATTCCACTCTTTATACTGAAAGTCTAGAAGTTCTGTATCAAAGTCAGAAGTCTTTATACTGAAAGTCTAGAAGTTCTGTATCAAAGTCATCAGAAGTATTCCATTCTTTATACTGAAAGTCTAGAAGTTCTGTATCAAAGTCATCAGAAGTATTCCATTCTTTTACTGAAAGTCTAGAAGTTCTGTATCAAAGTCTCAGAAGTTTCTGTATCAAAGTCAGTTCTGTATCAGAAGTATTCCATTCTTTATACTGAAAGTCTAGAAGTTCTGTATCAAAGTCATCAGAAGTATTCCACTCTTTATACTGAAAGTCTAGAAGTTCTGTATCAAAGTCACCAGAAGTATTCCATTCTTTATACTGAAAGTCTAGAAGTTCTGTATCAAAGTCATCAGAAGTATTCCATTCTTTACACTGAAAGTCTAGAAGTTCTGTATCAAAGTCACCAGAAGTATTCCATTCTTTATACTGAAAGTCTAGAAGTTCTGTATCAAAGTCACCAGAAGTATTCCACTCTTTATACTGAAAGTCTAGAAGTTCTGTATCAAAGTCACCAGAAGTATTCCATTCTTTATACTGAAAGTCTAGAAGTTCTGTATCAAAGTCATCAGAAGTATTCCTAGAGGTTCTGTATTCATCAGAAGTTTCCATTCACTGAAAGTCTAGAAGTTCTGTATCAAAGTCACCAGAAGTATTCCATTCTTTATACTGAGAGTCTAAAAGTTCTATATCAAAGTCACCAGAAGTATTCCACTCTTTATACTGAAAGTCTAGAAGTTCTGTAGCTATGTCACAACAAGTATTCCATTCTTTATACTGACAGTCTGGAAGTTCTGTAACAATGTTACCAGAAGTATTACACTCCTTATACCAACAGTCTGAAAGTTTGTAACAATGTCACCAGAAGCATACCAATTTTTTATACTGATAGACTAGAAGTTTTGTAACAATGTTACCAGAGGTATTCCACTTTTTATACTGATAGACTAGAAGTTCTGCAAAAGTCACAAGAGGTATTCTACTCTATATACTGACAGTCTAGACGTTCTGTAAAAAGTCACCAGAAGTATCCTCTCTTTATACTAACAGTCTAAAAGTTCTGTATAAAAGTCATCAGAAGTATTCCATTCTTTACACTGAAAGTCTAGAAGTTCTGTATCAAAGTCACCAGAAGTATTCCACTCTTTATACTGAAAGTCTAGAAGTTCTGTATCAAAGTCACCAGAAGTATTCCACTCTTTATACTGAAAGTCTAGAAGTTCTGTATCAAAGTCATCAGAAGTATTCCATTCTTTACACTGAAAGTCTAGAAGTTCTGTATCAAAGTCATCAGAAGTATTCCACTCTTTATACTGAAAGTCTAGAGGTTCTGTATCAAAGTCACCAGAAGTATTCCACTCTTTATACTGAAAGTCTAGAAGTTCTGTATCAAAGTCACCAGAAGTATTCCATTCTTTACACTGAAAGTCTAGAAGTTCTGTATCAAAGTCACCAGAAGTATTCCATTCTTTATACTGAAAGTCTAGAAGTTCTGTATCAAAGTCACCAGAAGTATTCCACTCTTTATACTGAGAGTCTAAATGTTCTATATCAAAGTCACCAGAAGTATTCCACTCTTTATACTGAAAGTCTAGAAGTTCTGTATCAAAGTCATCAGAAGTATTCCATTCTTTACACTGAAAGTCTAGAAGTTCTGTATCAAAGTCATCAGAAGTATTCCATTCTTTACACTGAAAGTCTAGAAGTTCTGTATCAAAGTCACCAGAAGTATTCCACTCTTTATACTGAAAGTCTAGAAGTTCTGTATCAAAGTCACCAGAAGTATTCCATTCTTTATACTGAAAGTCTAGAAGTTCTGTATCAAAGTCACCAGAAGTATTCCATTCTTTATACTGAAAGTCTAGAAGTTCTGTATCAAAGTCACCAGAAGTATTCCACTCTTTATACTGAAAGTCTAGAAGTTCTGTATCAAAGTCACCAGAAGTATTCCATTCTTTATACTGAAAGTCTAGAAGTTCTGTATCAAAGTCACCAGAAGTATTCCACTCTTTATACTGAAAGTCTAGAAGTTCTGTATCAAAGTCACCAGAAGTATTCCACTCTTTATACTGAAAGTCTAGAAGTTCTGTATCAAAGTCATCAGAAGTATTCCATTCTTTATACTGAAAGTCTAGAAGTTCTGTATCAAAGTCACCAGAAGTATTCCATTCTTTATACTGAAAGTCTAGAAGTTCTGTATCAAAGTCACCAGAAGTATTCCACTCTTTATACTGAAAGTCTAGAAGTTCTGTATCAAAGTCATCAGAAGTATTCCATTCTTTATACTGAAAGTCTAGAAGTTCTGTATCAAAGTCACCAGAAGTACTGAAAGTCTAGAAGTTCTGTATCAAAGTCAGAAGTATTTTATACTGAAAGTCTAGAAGTTCTGTATCAAAGTCATCAGAAGTATTCCATTCTTTATACTGAAAGTCTAGAAGTTCTGTATCAAAGTCATCAGAAGTATTCCATTCTTTACACTGAAAGTCTAGAAGTTCTGTATCAAAGTCACCAGAAGTATTCCACTCTTTATACTGAAAGTCTAGAAGTTCTGTATCAAAGTCACCAGAAGTATTCCATTCTTTATACTGAAAGTCTAGAAGTTCTGTATCAAAGTCATCAGAAGTATTCCATTCTTTACACTGAAAGTCTAGAAGTTCTGTATCAAAGTCACCAGAAGTATTCCACTCTTTATACTGAAAGTCTAGAAGTTCTGTATCAAAGTCACCAGAAGTATTCCACTCTTTATACTGAAAGTCTAGAAGTTCTGTATCAAAGTCATCAGAAGTATTCCATTCTTTACACTGAAAGTCTAGAAGTTCTGTATCAAAGTCATCAGAAGTATTCCATTCTTTATACTGAGAGTCTAGAAGTTCTGTATCAAAGTCATCAGAAGTATTCCACTCTTTATACTGAAAGTCTAGAAGTTCTGTATCAAAGTCACCAGAAGTATTCCACTCTTTATACTGAAAGTCTAGAAGTTCTGTATCAAAGTCATCAGAAGTATTCCATTCTTTACACTGAAAGTCTAGAAGTTCTGTATCAAAGTCATCAGAAGTATTCCACTCTTTATACTGAAAGTCTAGAAGTTCTGTATCAAAGTCACCAGAAGTATTCCACTCTTTATACTGAAAGTCTAGAAGTTCTGTATCAAAGTCATCAGAAGTATTCCATTCTTTATACTGAAAGTCTAGAAGTTCTGTATCAAAGTCATCAGAAGTATTCCATTCTTTATACTGAAAGTCTAGAAGTTCTGTATCAAAGTCATCAGAAGTATTCCATTCTTTATACTGAAAGTCTAGAAGTTCTGTATCAAAGTCACCAGAAGTATTCCACTCTTTATACTGAAAGTCTAGAAGTTCTGTATCAAAGTCACCAGAAGTATTCCATTCTTTATACTGAAAGTCTAGAAGTTCTGTATCAAAGTCACCAGAAGTATTCCATTCTTTATACTGAAAGTCTAGAAGTTCTGTATCAAAGTCACCAGAAGTATTCCATTCTTTATACTGAAAGTCTAGAAGTTCTGTATCAAAGTCATCAGAAGTATTCCATTCTTTACACTGAAAGTCTAGAAGTTCTGTATCAAAGTCACCAGAAGTATTCCATTCTTTATACTGAAAGTCTAGAAGTTCTGTATCAAAGTCACCAGAAGTATTCCACTCTTTATACTGAAAGTCTAGAAGTTCTGTATCAAAGTCACCAGAAGTATTCCATTCTTTATACTGAAAGTCTAGAAGTTCTGTATCAAAGTCACCAGAAGTATTCCATTCTTTATACTGAAAGTCTAGAAGTTCTGTATCAAAGTCACCAGAAGTATTCCATTCTTTATACTGAAAGTCTAGAAGTTCTGTATCAAAGTCACCAGAAGTATTCCACTCTTTATACTGAAAGTCTAGAAGTTCTGTATCAAAGTCACCAGAAGTATTCCACTCTTTATACTGAAAGTCTAGAAGTTCTGTATCAAAGTCACCAGAAGTATTCCATTCTTTATACTGAAAGTCTAGAAGTTCTGTATCAAAGTCACCAGAAGTATTCCACTCTTTATACTGAAAGTCTAGAAGTTCTGTATCAAAGTCACCAGAAGTATTCCACTCTTTATACTGAAAGTCTAGAAGTTCTGTATCAAAGTCATCAGAAGTATTCCATTCTTTACACTGAAAGTCTAGAAGTTCTGTATCAAAGTCATCAGAAGTATTCCACTCTTTATACTGAAAGTCTAGTTCTGTATCAAAGTCTCAGAGTATTCCACTCTTTTCTGAAAGTCTAAAGTCACCAGAAGTATTCCACTCTTTATACTGAAAGTCTAGAAGTTCTGTATCAAAGTCATCAGAAGTATTCCATTCTTTACACTGAAAGTCTAGAAGTTCTGTATCAAAGTCATCAGAAGTATTCCATTCTTTATACTGAAAGTCTAGAAGTTCTGTATCAAAGTCACCAGAAGTATTCCACTCTTTATACTGAAAGTCTAGTCATCAAGTTCTGTATCAAAGTCATCAGAAGTATTCCATTCTTTATACTGAAAGTCTAGAAGTTCTGTATCAAAGTCATCAGAAGTATTCCATTCTTTATACTGAAAGTCTAGAAGTTCTGTATCAAAGTCACCAGAAGTATTCCACTCTTTATACTGAAAGTCTAGAAGTTCTGTATCAAAGTCACCAGAAGTATTCCATTCTTTATACTGAAAGTCTAGAAGTTCTGTATCAAAGTCATCAGAAGTATTCCATTCTTTACACTGAAAGTCTAGAAGTTCTGTATCAAAGTCATCAGAAGTATTCCACTCTTTATACTGAGAGTCTAGAAGTTCTGTATCAAAGTCACCAGAAGTATTCCACTCTTTATACTGAAAGTCTAGAGGTTCTGTATCAAAGTCATCAGAAGTATTCCATTCTTTACACTGAAAGTCTAGAAGTTCTGTATCAAAGTCATCAGAAGTATTCCATTCTTTATACTGAAAGTCTAGAAGTTCTGTATCAAAGTCATCAGAAGTATTCCATTCTTTATACTGAAAGTCTAGAAGTTCTGTATCAAAGTCACCAGAAGTATTCCATTCTTTATACTGAAAGTCTAGAAGTTCTGTATCAAAGTCATCAGAAGTATTCCATTCTTTATACTGAAAGTCTAGAAGTTCTGTATCAAAGTCACCAGAAGTATTCCACTCTTTATACTGAAAGTCTAGAAGTTCTGTATCAAAGTCACCAGAAGTATTCCATTCTTTATACTGAAAGTCTAGAAGTTCTGTATCAAAGTCACCAGAAGTATTCCATTCTTTATACTGAGAGTCTAAAAGTTCTATATCAAAGTCATCAGAAGTATTCCACTCTTTATACTGAAAGTCTAGAAGTTCTGTATCAAAGTCACCAGAAGTATTCCACTCTTTATACTGAAAGTCTAGAGGTTCTGTATCAAAGTCATCAGAAGTATTCCATTCTTTACACTGAAAGTCTAGAAGTTCTGTATCAAAGTCACCAGAAGTATTCCACTCTTTATACTGAAAGTCTAGAAGTTCTGTATCAAAGTCACCAGAAGTATTCCACTCTTTATACTGAAAGTCTAGTTCTGTATCAAAGTCTCAGAAGTATTCCATTCTTTACTGAAAGTCTAGAAGTTCTGTATCAAAGTCATCAGAAGTATTCCATTCTTTATACTGAAAGTCTAGAAGTTCTGTATCAAAGTCATCAGAAGTATTCCACTCTTTATACTGAAAGTCTAGAAGTTCTGTATCAAAGTCACCAGAAGTATTCCACTCTTTATACTGAAAGTCTAGAAGTTCTGTATCAAAGTCACCAGAAGTATTCCATTCTTTACACTGAAAGTCTAGAAGTTCTGTATCAAAGTCACCAGAAGTATTCCATTCTTTACACTGAAAGTCTAGAAGTTCTGTATCAAAGTCACCAGAAGTATTCCACTCTTTATACTGAAAGTCTAAAGTTCTGTATCAAAGTCACCAGAAGTATTCCACTCTTTATACTGAAAGTCTAGAAGTTCTGTATCAAAGTCATCAGAAGTATTCCATTCTTTACACTGAAAGTCTAGAGGTTCTGTATCAAAGTCATCAGAAGTATTCCATTCTTTACACTGAAAGTCTAGAAGTTCTGTATCAAAGTCACCAGAAGTATTCCACTCTTTATACTGAGAGTCTAGAAGTTCTGTATCAAAGTCACCAGAAGTATTCCACTCTTTATACTGAGAGTCTAGAAGTTCTGTAGCTATGTCACAACAAGTATTCCATTCTTTATACTGACAGTCTGGAAGTTCTGTAACAATGTTACCAGAAGTATTACACTCCTTATACCAACAGTCTAAAAGTTTGTAACAATGTCACCAGAAGCATACCAATTTTTATACTGATAGACTAGAAGTTTTGTAACAATGTTACCAGAGGTATTCCACTTTTTATACTGATAGACTAGAAGTTCTGAAAAAGTCACAAGAGGTATTCTACTCTATATACTGACAGTCTAGACGTTCTGTAAAAAGTCACCAGAAGTATCCTCTCTTTATACTAACAGTCTAAAAGTTCTGTATAAAAGTCATCAGAAGTATTCCATTCTTTACACTGAAAGTCTAGAAGTTCTGTATCAAAGTCACCAGAAGTATTCCACTCTTTATACTGAAAGTCTAGAAGTTCTGTATCAAAGTCACCAGAAGTAATCCACTCTTTATACTGAAAGTCTAGAAGTTCTGTATCAAAGTCATCAGAAGTATTCCATTCTTTACACTGAAAGTCTAGAAGTTCTGTATCAAAGTCATCAGAAGTATTCCACTCTTTATACTGAAAGTCTAGAGGTTCTGTATCAAAGTCACCAG
This sequence comes from Tachypleus tridentatus, assembly GCF_004210375.1. Taxonomy (NCBI): domain Eukaryota; kingdom Metazoa; phylum Arthropoda; class Merostomata; order Xiphosura; family Limulidae; genus Tachypleus; species Tachypleus tridentatus. The sequence goes on along the minus strand of NC_134826.1, from coordinate 26,476,698 downwards.
AAGTATTCCACTCTTTATACTGAAAGTCTAGAAGTTCTGTATCAAAGTCATCAGAAGTATTCCATTCTTTACACTGAAAGTCTAGAAGTTCTGTATCAAAGTCACCAGAAGTATTCCATTCTTTATACTGAAAGTCTAGAAGTTCTGTATCAAAGTCATCAGAAGTATTCCATTCTTTATACTGAAAGTCTAGAAGTTCTGTATCAAAGTCACCAGAAGTATTCCATTCTTTATACTGAAAGTCTAGAAGTTCTGTATCAAAGTCATCAGAAGTATTCCATTCTTTATACTGAAAGTCTAGAAGTTCTGTATCAAAGTCATCAGAAGTATTCCATTCTTTATACTGAAAGTCTAGAAGTTCTGTATCAAAGTCATCAGAAGTATTCCATTCTTTATACTGAAAGTCTAGAAGTTCTGTATCAAAGTCACCAGAAGTATTCCATTCTTTATACTGAAAGTCTAGAAGTTCTGTATCAAAGTCATCAGAAGTATTCCATTCTTTATACTGAAAGTCTAGAAGTTCTGTATCAAAGTCACCAGAAGTATTCCATTCTTTATACTGAAAGTCTAGAAGTTCTGTATCAAAGTCATCAGAAGTATTCCATTCTTTATACTGAGAGTCTAAAAGTTCTGTATCAAAGTCATCAGAAGTATTCCACCCTTTATACTGAAAGTCTAGAAGTTCTGTATCAAAGTCACCAGAAGTATTCCACTCTTTATACTGAAAGTCTAGAGGTTCTGTATCAAAGTCATCAGAAGTATTCCATTCTTTATACTGAAAGTCTAGAAGTTCTGTATCAAAGTCATCAGAAGTATTCCATTCTTTATACTGAAAGTCTAGAAGTTCTGTATCAAAGTCATCAGAAGTATTCCATTCTTTATACTGAAAGTCTAGAAGTTCTGTATCAAAGTCACCAGAAGTATTCCACTCTTTATACTGAAAGTCTAGAAGTTCTGTATCAAAGTCATCAGAAGTATTCCACTCTTTATACTGAGAGTCTAAAAGTTCTATATCAAAGTCACCAGAAGTATTCCACTCTTTATACTGAAAGTCTAGAGGTTCTGTATCAAAGTCATCAGAAGTATTCCATTCTTTACACTGAAAGTCTAGAAGTTCTGTATCAAAGTCATCAGAAGTATTCCATTCTTTACACTGAAAGTCTAGAAGTTCTGTATCAAAGTCATCAGAAGTATTCCACTCTTTATACTGAAAGTCTAGAAGTTCTGTATCAAAGTCACCAGAAGTATTCCACTCTTTATACTGAAAGTCTAGAAGTTCTGTATCAAAGTCATCAGAAGTATTCCATTCTTTACACTGAAAGTCTAGAAGTTCTGTATCAAAGTCACCAGAAGTATTCCATTCTTTATACTGAAAGTCTAGAAGTTCTGTATCAAAGTCACCAGAAGTATTCCATTCTTTATACTGAAAGTCTAGAAGTTCTGTATCAAAGTCACCAGAAGTATTCCATTCTTTATACTGAAAGTCTAGAAGTTCTGTATCAAAGTCATCAGAAGTATTCCATTCTTTATACTGAAAGTCTAGAAGTTCTGTATCAAAGTCACCAGAAGTATTCCACTCTTTATACTGAAAGTCTAGAAGTTCTGTATCAAAGTCATCAGAAGTATTCCATTCTTTACACTGAAAGTCTAGAAGTTCTGTATCAAAGTCATCAGAAGTATTCCATTCTTTACACTGAAAGTCTAGAAGTTCTGTATCAAAGTCATCAGAAGTATTCCACTCTTTATACTGAAAGTCTAGAAGTTCTGTATCAAAGTCACCAGAAGTATTCCACTCTTTATACTGAAAGTCTAGAAGTTCTGTATCAAAGTCATCAGAAGTATTCCATTCTTTACACTGAAAGTCTAGAAGTTCTGTATCAAAGTCATCAGAAGTATTCCATTCTTTATACTGAAAGTCTAGAAGTTCTGTATCAAAGTCACCAGAAGTATTCCACTCTTTATACTGAAAGTCTAGAAGTTCTGTATCAAAGTCATCAGAAGTATTCCATTCTTTATACTGAAAGTCTAGAAGTTCTGTATCAAAGTCATCAGAAGTATTCCATTCTTTATACTGAAAGTCTAGAAGTTCTGTATCAAAGTCACCAGAAGTATTCCACTCTTTATACTGAAAGTCTAGAAGTTCTGTATCAAAGTCACCAGAAGTATTCCATTCTTTATACTGAAAGTCTAGAAGTTCTGTATCAAAGTCACCAGAAGTATTCCATTCTTTATACTGAAAGTCTAGAAGTTCTGTATCAAAGTCACCAGAAGTATTCCATTCTTTATACTGAAAGTCTAGAAGTTCTGTATCAAAGTCACCAGAAGTATTCCATTCTTTATACTGAAAGTCTAGAAGTTCTGTATCAAAGTCATCAGAAGTATTCCATTCTTTACACTGAAAGTCTAGAAGTTCTGTATCAAAGTCACCAGAAGTATTCCATTCTTTATACTGAAAGTCTAGAAGTTCTGTATCAAAGTCACCAGAAGTATTCCACTCTTTATACTGAAAGTCTAGAGGTTCTGTATCAAAGTCATCAGAAGTATTCCATTCTTTACACTGAAAGTCTAGAAGTTCTGTATCAAAGTCACCAGAAGTATTCCATTCTTTATACTGAAAGTCTAGAAGTTCTGTATCAAAGTCACCAGAAGTATTCCACTCTTTATACTGAAAGTCTAGAAGTTCTGTATCAAAGTCACCAGAAGTATTCCATTCTTTATACTGAAAGTCTAGAAGTTCTGTATCAAAGTCACCAGAAGTATTCCATTCTTTATACTGAAAGTCTAGAAGTTCTGTATCAAAGTCACCAGAAGTATTCCATTCTTTATACTGAAAGTCTAGAAGTTCTGTATCAAAGTCACCAGAAGTATTCCACTCTTTATACTGAAAGTCTAGAAGTTCTGTATCAAAGTCACCAGAAGTATTCCATTCTTTATACTGAAAGTCTAGAAGTTCTGTATCAAAGTCATCAGAAGTATTCCATTCTTTATACTGAAAGTCTAGAAGTTCTGTATCAAAGTCACCAGAAGTATTCCACTCTTTATACTGAAAGTCTAGAAGTTCTGTATCAAAGTCACCAGAAGTATTCCATTCTTTATACTGAAAGTCTAGAAGTTCTGTATCAAAGTCATCAGAAGTATTCCATTCTTTATACTGAAAGTCTAGAAGTTCTGTATCAAAGTCACCAGAAGTATTCCACTCTTTATACTGAAAGTCTAGAAGTTCTGTATCAAAGTCACCAGAAGTATTCCATTCTTTATACTGAAAGTCTAGAAGTTCTGTATCAAAGTCATCAGAAGTATTCCATTCTTTATACTGAAAGTCTAGAAGTTCTGTATCAAAGTCATCAGAAGTATTCCACTCTTTATACTGAAAGTCTAGAAGTTCTGTATCAAAGTCACCAGAAGTATTCCACTCTTTATACTGAAAGTCTAGAAGTTCTGTATCAAAGTCATCAGAAGTATTCCATTCTTTATACTGAAAGTCTAGAAGTTCTGTATCAAAGTCATCAGAAGTATTCCACTCTTTATACTGAAAGTCTAGAAGTTCTGTATCAAAGTCACCAGAAGTATTCCATTCTTTATACTGAAAGTCTAGAAGTTCTGTATCAAAGTCATCAGAAGTATTCCATTCTTTATACTGAAAGTCTAGAAGTTCTGTATCAAAGTCACCAGAAGTATTCCACTCTTTATACTGAAAGTCTAGAGGTTCTGTATCAAAGTCATCAGAAGTATTCCTTTCTTTACACTGATAGTCTAAGTGTTCTGTATCAAAGTCATCAGAAGTATTCCATTCTTTACACTGAAAGTCTAGAAGTTCTGTATCAAAGTCATCAGAAGTATTCCACTCTTTATACTGAAAGTCTAGAAGTTCTGTATCAAAGTCACCAGAAGTATTCCACTCTTTATACTGAAAGTCTAGAGGTTCTGTATCAAAGTCATCAGAAGTATTCCATTCTTTACACTGAAAGTCTAGAAGTTCTGTATCAAAGTCATCAGAAGTATTCCATTCTTTATACTGAAAGTCTAGAAGTTCTGTATCAAAGTCACCAGAAGTATTCCACTCTTTATACTGAAAGTCTAGAAGTTCTGTATCAAAGTCACCAGAAGTATTCCATTCTTTATACTGAAAGTCTAGAAGTTCTGTATCAAAGTCACCAGAAGTATTCCATTCTTTACACTGAAAGTCTAGAAGTTCTGTATCAAAGTCACCAGAAGTATTCCATTCTTTATACTGAAAGTCTAGAAGTTCTGTATCAAAGTCACCAGAAGTATTCCATTCTTTATACTGAAAGTCTAGAAGTTCTGTATCAAAGTCACCAGAAGTATTCCATTCTTTATACTGAAAGTCTAGAAGTTCTGTATCAAAGTCACCAGAAGTATTCCATTCTTTATACTGAAAGTCTAGAAGTTCTGTATCAAAGTCACCAGAAGTATTCCATTCTTTATACTGAAAGTCTAGAAGTTCTGTATCAAAGTCATCAGAAGTATTCCATTCTTTATACTGAAAGTCTAGAAGTTCTGTATCAAAGTCACCAGAAGTATTCCATTCTTTATACTGAAAGTCTAGAAGTTCTGTATCAAAGTCACCAGAAGTATTCCATTCTTTATACTGAAAGTCTAGAAGTTCTGTATCAAAGTCACCAGAAGTATTCCACTCTTTATACTGACAGTCTAGAAGTTCTGTATCAAAGTCACCAGAAGTATTCCATTCTTTTATACTGAAAGTCTAGAAGTTCTGTATCAAAGTCACCAGAAGTATTCCACTCTTTATACAGTCTAGAAGTTCTGTATCAAAGTCACCAGAAGTATTCCACTCTTTATACTGAAAGTCTAGAAGTTCTGTATCAAAGTCACCAGAAGTATTCCACTCTTTATACTGAAAGTCTAGAAGTTCTGTATCAAAGTCATCAGAAGTATTCCATTCTTTACACTGAAAGTCTAGAAGTTCTGTATCAAAGTCATCAGAAGTATTCCATTCTTTACACTGAAAGTCTAGAAGTTCTGTATCAAAGTCACCAGAAGTATTCCACTCTTTATACTGAAAGTCTAGAAGTTCTGTATCAAAGTCATCAGAAGTATTCCATTCTTTATACTGAAAGTCTAGAAGTTCTGTATCAAAGTCATCAGAAGTATTCCATTCTTTACACTGAAAGTCTAGAAGTTCTGTATCAAAGTCATCAGAAGTATTCCACTCTTTATACTGAAAGTCTAGAAGTTCTGTATCAAAGTCATCAGAAGTATTCCATTCTTTACACTGAAAGTCTAGAAGTTCTGTATCAAAGTCACCAGAAGTATTCCATTCTTTATACTGAGAGTCTAAAAGTTCTATATCAAAGTCATCAGAAGTATTCCACTCTTTATACTGAAAGTCTAGAAGTTCTGTATCAAAGTCACCAGAAGTATTCCACTCTTTATACTGAAAGTCTAGAGGTTCTGTATCAAAGTCATCAGAAGTATTCCATTCTTTACACTGAAAGTCTAGAGGTTCTGTATCAAAGTCATCAGAAGTATTCCATTCTTTACACTGAAAGTCTAGAAGTTCTGTATCAAAGTCATCAGAAGTATTCCACTCTTTATACTGAGAGTCTAAATGTTCTATATCAAAGTCACCAGAAGTATTCCACTCTTTATACTGAAAGTCTAGAGGTTCTGTATCAAAGTCATCAGAAGTATTCCATTCTTTACACTGAAAGTCTAGAGGTTCTGTATCAAAGTCATCAGAAGTATTCCATTCTTTACACTGAAAGTCTAGAAGTTCTGTATCAAAGTCACCAGAAGTATTCCACTCTTTATACTGAGAGTCTAGAAGTTCTGTATCAAAGTCACCAGAAGTATTCCACTCTTTATACTGAGAGTCTAGAAGTTCTGTAGCTATGTCACAACAAGTATTCCATTCTTTATACTGACAGTCTGGAAGTTCTGTAACAATGTTACCAGAAGTATTACACTCCTTATACCAACAGTCTGAAAGTTTGTAACAATGTCACCAGAAGCATACCAATTTTTATACTGATAGACTAGAAGTTTTGTAACAATGTTACCAGAGGTATTCCACTTTTTATACTGATAGACTAGAAGTTCTGAAAAAGTCACAAGAGGTATTCTACTCTATATACTGACAGTCTAGACGTTCTGTAAAAAGTCACCAGAAGTATCCTCTCTTTATACTAACAGTCTCAAAGTTCTGTATAAAAGTCATCAGAAGTATTCCATTCTTTACACTGAAAGTCTAGAAGTTCTGTATCAAAGTCACCAGAAGTATTCCACTCTTTATACTGAAAGTCTAGAAGTTCTGTATCAAAGTCACCAGAAGTATTCCACTCTTTATACTGAAAGTCTAGAAGTTCTGTATCAAAGTCATCAGAAGTATTCCATTCTTTACACTGAAAGTCTAGAAGTTCTGTATCAAAGTCATCAGAAGTATTCCACTCTTTATACTGAAAGTCTAGAGGTTCTGTATCAAAGTCACCAGAAGTATTCCACTCTTTATACTGAAAGTCTAGAAGTTCTGTATCAAAGTCACCAGAAGTATTCCATTCTTTACACTGAAAGTCTAGAAGTTCTGTATCAAAGTCACCAGAAGTATTCCATTCTTTATACTGAAAGTCTAGAAGTTCTGTATCAAAGTCATCAGAAGTATTCCACTCTTTATACTGAAAGTCTAGAAGTTCTGTATCAAAGTCACCAGAAGTATTCCACTCTTTATACTGAAAGTCTAGAAGTTCTGTATCAAAGTCATCAGAAGTATTCCATTCTTTACACTGAAAGTCTAGAGGTTCTGTATCAAAGTCATCAGAAGTATTCCATTCTTTACACTGAAAGTCTAGAAGTTCTGTATCAAAGTCACCAGAAGTATTCCACTCTTTATACTGAGAGTCTAGAAGTTCTGTATCAAAGTCACCAGAAGTATTCCACTCTTTATACTGAAAGTCTAGAAGTTCTGTATCAAAGTCACCAGAAGTATTCCATTCTTTATACTGAAAGTCTAGAAGTTCTGTATTAAAGTCACCAGAAGTATTCCACTCCTTTATCAGTCTAAAAGTTTGTATCAATGTCACCAGAAGTATTCCATTCTTTATACTGAAAGTCTAGAAGTTCTGTAGTCTAGAAGTTCTGTATCAAAGTCACCAGAAGTATTCCTCTCTTTTTAGTCTAAAACTGAAAGTCTCAGAAGTATTCCATTCTTTACACTGAAAGTCTAGAAGTTCTGTATCAAAGTCACCAGAAGTATTCCATTCTTTACACTGAAAGTCTAGAAGTTCTGTATCAAAGTCATCAGAAGTATTCCATTCTTTACACTGAAAGTCTAGAAGTTCTGTATCAAAGTCAAGTATTCCATTCTTTACACTGAAAGTCTAGTTCTGTATCAAAGTCATCAGAAGTATTCCACTCTTTATACTGAAAGTCTAGAAGTTCTGTATCAAAGTCACCAGAAGTATTCCACTCTTTATACTGAAAGTCTAGAAGTTCTGTATCAAAGTCATCAGAAGTATTCCATTCTTTACACTGAAAGTCTAGAAGTTCTGTATCAAAGTCTCAGAAGTATTTCTTTATACTGAAAGTCTAGAAGTCATCAGAAGTATTCCATTCTTTATACTGAAAGTCTAGAAGTTCTGTATCAAAGTCATCAGAAGTATTCCATTCTTTATACTGAAAGTCTAGAAGTTCTGTATCAAAGTCATCAAAGTCTTTATACTGAAAGTCTAGAAGTTCTGTATCAAAGTCCAGAAGTATTCCACTCTTTATACTGAAAGTCTAGAAGTTCTGTATCAAAGTCACCAGAAGTATTCCATTCTTTATACTGAAAGTCTAGAAGTTCTGTATCAAAGTCACCAGAAGTATTCCATTCTTTATACTGAAAGTCTAGAAGTTCTGTATCAAAGTCAGAAGTATTCCATTCTTTATACTGAAGTCTATTCCATTCTTTATACTGAAAGTATTCCAAACTCTTTATACTGAAAGTCTAGAAGTTCTGTATCAAAGTCACCAGAAGTATTCCATTCTTTTACTGAAAGTCTAGAAGTTCTGTATCAAAGTCTCAGAAGTATTCCATTCTTTACACTGAAAGTCTAGAAGTTCTGTATCAAAGTCATCAGAAGTATTCCATTCTTTATACTGAAAGTCTAGAAGTTCTGTATCAAAGTCATCAGAAGTATTCCATTCTTTATACTGAAAGTCTAGAAGTTCTGTATCAAAGTCACCAGAAGTATTCCATTCTTTATACTGAAAGTCTAGAAGTTCTGTATCAAAGTCACCAGAAGTATTCCATTCTTTATACTGAAAGTCTAGAAGTTCTGTATCAAAGTCACCAGAAGTATTCCATTCTTTACACTGAAAGTCTAGAAGTTCTGTATCAAAGTCACCAGAAGTATTCCATTCTTTATACTGAAAGTCTAGAAGTTCTGTATCAAAGTCAGTATTCCATTCTTTATACTGAAAGTCAGTTCTGTATCAAAGTATTCCATTCTTTATACTGAAAGTCTAGAAGTTCTGTATCAAAGTCACCAGAAGTATTCCATTCTTTATACTGAAAGTCTAGAAGTTCTGTATCAAAGTCACCAGAAGTATTCCATTCTTTATACTGAAAGTCTAGAAGTTCTGTATCAAAGTCATCAGAAGTATTCCATTCTTTATACTGAAAGTCTAGAAGTTCTGTATCAAAGTCATCAGAAGTATTCCATTCTTTATACTGAAAGTCTAGAAGTTCTGTATCAAAGTCACCAGAAGTATTCCATTCTTTATACTGAGAGTCTAAAAGTTCTATATCAAAGTCACCAGAAGTATTCCACCCTTTATACTGATAGTCTAGAAGTTCTGTATCAAAGTCACAAGAAGTATTCCATTCTTTATACTGACAGTCTAGAAGTTCTGTAACAATGTTACCAGAAGTATTACACTCCTTATACCAACAGTCTAAAAGTTTGTAACAATGTCACCAGAAGCATACCAATTTTTATACTGATAGTCTAGAAGTTTTGTAACAATGTCACCAGAGGTATTCCACTTCTTTATACTGATAGTCTAGAAGTTCTGTAAAAAGTCACAAGAGGTATTCCACTCTTTATACTGACAGTCTAGACGTTCTGTAAAAAGTCACCAGAAGTATCCTCTCTTTATACTAACAGTCTAAAAGTTCTGTATAAAAGTCATCAGAAGTATTCCATTCTTTACACTGAAAGTCTAGAAGTTCTGTATCAAAGTCACCAGAAGTATTCCACTCTTTATACTGAAAGTCTAGAAGTTCTGTATCAAAGTCACCAGAAGTAATCCACTCTTTATACTGAAAGTCTAGAAGTTCTGTATCAAAGTCATCAGAAGTATTCCATTCTTTACACTGAAAGTCTAGAAGTTCTGTATCAAAGTCATCAGAAGTATTCCACTCTTTATACTGAAAGTCTAGAAGTTCTGTATCAAAGTCACCAGAAGTATTCCACTCTTTATACTGAAAGTCTAGAAGTTCTGTATCAAAGTCATCAGAAGTATTCCATTCTTTACACTGAAAGTCTAGAAGTTCTGTATCAAAGTCATCAGAAGTATTCCATTCTTTATACTGAAAGTCTAGAAGTTCTGTATCAAAGTCATCAGAAGTATTCCACTCTTTATACTGAAAGTCTAGAAGTTCTGTATCAAAGTCACCAGAAGTATTCCACTCTTTATACTGAAAGTCTAGAAGTTCTGTATCAAAGTCATCAGAAGTATTCCATTCTTTACACTGAAAGTCTAGAAGTTCTGTATCAAAGTCATCAGAAGTATTCCATTCTTTACACTGAAAGTCTAGAAGTTCTGTATCAAAGTCACCAGAAGTATTCCATTCTTTATACTGAAAGTCTAGAAGTTCTGTATCAAAGTCATCAGAAGTATTCCACTCTTTATACTGAAAGTCTAGAAGTTCTGTATCAAAGTCACCAGAAGTATTCCATTCTTTACACTGAAAGTCTAGAGGTTCTGTATCAAAGTCATCAGAAGTATTCCATTCTTTACACTGAAAGTCTAGAAGTTCTGTATCAAAGTCATCAGAAGTATTCCATTCTTTATACTGAAAGTCTAGAAGTTCTGTATCAAAGTCACCAGAAGTATTCCACTCTTTATACTGAAAGTCTAGAAGTTCTGTATCAAAGTCACCAGAAGTATTCCATTCTTTATACTGAAAGTCTAGAAGTTCTGTATCAAAGTCATCAGAAGTATTCCATTCTTTACACTGAAAGTCTAGAAGTTCTGTATCAAAGTCATCAGAAGTATTCCATTCTTTATACTGAAAGTCTAGAAGTTCTGTATCAAAGTCATCAGAAGTATTCCACTCTTTATACTGAAAGTCTAGAAGTTCTGTATCAAAGTCACCAGAAGTATTCCATTCTTTATACTGAAAGTCTAGAAGTTCTGTATCAAAGTCACCAGAAGTATTCCATTCTTTATACTGAAAGTCTAGAAGTTCTGTATCAAAGTCATCAGAAGTATTCCATTCTTTATACTGAAAGTCTAGAAGTTCTGTATCAAAGTCACCAGAAGTATTCCACTCTTTATACTAAAAGTCTAGAAGTTCTGTATCAAAGTCACCAGAAGTATTCCATTCTTTACACTGAAAGTCTAGAAGTTCTGTATCAAAGTCATCAGAAGTATTCCATTCTTTACACTGAAAGTCTAGAAGTTCTGTATCAAAGTCACCAGAAGTATTCCATTCTTTATACTGAAAGTCTAGAAGTTCTGTATCAAAGTCACCAGAAGTATTCCACTCTTTATACTGAAAGTCTAGAAGTTCTGTATCAAAGTCATCAGAAGTATTCCATTCTTTACACTGAAAGTCTAGAAGTTCTGTATCAAAGTCATCAGAAGTATTCCATTCTTTACACTGAAAGTCTAGAAGTTCTGTATCAAAGTCATCAGAAGTATTCCATTCTTTACACTGAAAGTCTAGAAGTTCTGTATCAAAGTCACCAGAAGTATTCCATTCTTTATACTGAAAGTCTAGAAGTTCTGTATCAAAGTCATCAGAAGTATTCCATTCTTTATACTGAGAGTCTAAAAGTTCTATATCAAAGTCATCAGAAGTATTCCACTCTTTATACTGAAAGTCTAGAAGTTCTGTATCAAAGTCACCAGAAGTATTCCACTCTTTATACTGAAAGTCTAGAAGTTCTGTATCAAAGTCATCAGAAGTATTCCATTCTTTATACTGAAAGTCTAGAAGTTCTGTATCAAAGTCATCAGAAGTATTCCATTCTTTATACTGAAAGTCTAGAAGTTCTGTATCAAAGTCACCAGAAGTATTCCACTCTTTTATACTAGTCTAGAAGTTCTGTATCAAAGTCACCAGAAGTATTCCACTCTTTATACTGAAAGTCTAGAAGTTCTGTATCAAAGTCATCAGAAGTATTCCATTCTTTATACTGAAAGTCTAGAAGTTCTGTATCAAAGTCATCAGAAGTATTCCATTCTTTATACTGAAAGTCTAGAAGTTCTGTATCAAAGTCACCAGAAGTATTCCACTCTTTATACTGAAAGTCTAGAAGTTCTGTATCAAAGTCACCAGAAGTATTCCATTCTTTATACTGAAAGTCTAGAAGTTCTGTATCAAAGTCACCAGAAGTATTCCATTCTTTATACTGAAAGTCTAGAAGTTCTGTATCAAAGTCACCAGAAGTATTCCACTCTTTATACTGAAAGTCTAGAAGTTCTGTATCAAAGTCACCAGAAGTATTCCACTCTTTATACTGAAAGTCTAAAAGTTCTGTATCAAAGTCAGTCAGAAGTATTCCATTCTTTATACTGAAAGTCTAGAAGTTCTGTATCAAAGTCACCAGAAGTATTCCAGAAGTATTCTTTATACTGAAAGTCTAGAAGTTCTGTATCAAAGTCACCAGAAGTATTCCATTCTTTATACTGAAAGTCTAGAAGTTCTGTATCAAAGTCACCAGAAGTATTCCATTCTTTATACTGAAAGTCTAGAAGTTCTGTATCAAAGTCACCAGAAGTATTCCATTCTTTATACTGAAAGTCTAGAAGTTCTGTATCAAAGTCATCAGAAGTATTCCATTCTTTATACTGAAAGTCTAGAAGTTCTGTATCAAAGTCATCAGAAGTATTCCATTCTTTATACTGAAAGTCTAGAAGTTCTGTATCAAAGTCATCAGAAGTATTCCATTCTTTATACTGAAAGTCTAGAAGTTCTGTATCAAAGTCATCAGAAGTATTCCACTCTTTATACTGAAAGTCTAGAAGTTCTGTATCAAAGTCATCAGAAGTATTCCATTCTTTATACTGAAAGTCTAGAAGTTCTGTATCAAAGTCATCAGAAGTATTCCATTCTTTATACTGAAAGTCTAGAAGTTCTGTATCAAAGTCATCAGAAGTATTCCACTCTTTATACTGAAAGTCTAGAAGTTCTGTATCAAAGTCATCAGAAGTATTCCATTCTTTATACTGAAAGTCTAGAAGTTCTGTATCAAAGTCATCAGAAGTATTCCATTCTTTACACTGAAAGTCTAGAAGTTCTGTATCAAAGTCATCAGAAGTATTCCATTCTTTATACTGAAAGTCTAGAAGTTCTGTATCAAAGTCACCAGAAGTATTCCATTCTTTATACTGAAAGTCTAGAAGTTCTGTATCAAAGTCACCAGAAGTATTCCATTCTTTATACTGAAAGTCTAGAAGTTCTGTATCAAAGTCATCAGAAGTATTCCATTCTTTATACTGAAAGTCTAGAAGTTCTGTATCAAAGTCACCAGAAGTATTCCACTCTTTATACTGAAAGTCTAGAAGTTCTGTATCAAAGTCACCAGAAGTATTCCATTCTTTATACTGAAAGTCTAGAAGTTCTGTATCAAAGTCACCAGAAGTATTCCATTCTTTATACTGAAAGTCTAGAAGTTCTGTATCAAAGTCATCAGAAGTATTCCATTCTTTACACTGAAAGTCTAGAAGTTCTGTATCAAAGTCACCAGAAGTATTCCATTCTTTATACTGAAAGTCTAGAAGTTCTGTATCAAAGTCATCAGAAGTATTCCATTCTTTACACTGAAAGTCTAGAAGTTCTGTATCAAAGTCATCAGAAGTATTCCACTCTTTATACTGAAAGTCTAGAAGTTCTGTATCAAAGTCACCAGAAGTATTCCACTCTTTATACTGAAAGTCTAGAAGTTCTGTATCAAAGTCACCAGAAGTATTCTTTATACTGAAAGTCTAGAAGTTCTGTATCAAAGTCACCAGAAGTATTCCATTCTTTATACTGAAAGTCTAGAAGTTCTGTATCAAAGTCACCAGAAGTATTCCATTCTTTATACTGAAAGTCTAGAAGTTCTGTATCAAAGTCAGTCAGAAGTATTCCACTCTTTATACTAGAATTCCAAACCATTCAACAGTGTACTGCTGCCATGGTCTGAAGTATCAGTGATACAGCCTTCTTCATTAAACCATGGAAGTTCTATGGAAAGTTTGCTTAACTATGTCGCCTATGATTCGACTTTTACAGAGAACAGCTATAGCAAATATTGTAGTGTTGTACAATGGTGTATAGTCATGGCTAACAGGATGAGCGTGGTACCTGAGACATGCTCTTATAAAATGTGGTTAATCCTGGTGGTAGCACTACAGATTCTATAATTGCGGTATTATTGCTGTAAGGTTATATTTGTTTATATTCGCATAAAGAGGCAAAACTATTCAAGGGCCATCTGCTCAGGCTGTTCCTTATTTCAAACTGGTAAACTAGAGAGAAGGCATCGACTGTAAACTCTTGTTATACCTCTTTGCTGACTGAATATTGATATTTTTGCTCTAATCCCAACAACATATCCACAAACCCTAAAGTGGGAAACGTGATCTTTTATTCCCGTAATGGACTCAAACGGTGGACCTGCAAGGCAGTACTTTGACACATTAAACATAGGGCCATACTCAGCATCAGATAATTGTATATACCACATTGTGTTTAGTACTTTGACACATTAAACATAGGGTCATACTCAGCATCAGATAATTGTATATACCCCATTGATTTAGTACTTTGACACATTAAACATAGGGTCATACTCAGCATCAGATAATTGTATATACCACATTGATTTAGTACTTTGACACATTAAACATAGGGCCATACTCAGCATCAGATAATTGTATATACCACATTGATTTAGTACTTTGACACATTAAACATAGGGTCATACTCAGCATCAGATAATTGTATATACCACATTGTGTTTATTACTTCAGCATATTAAACATAGGGTTACACCCGGTACCAGAGAGTTGTATATACCATGTACTATTAATAGTTTATTGTTGGATTGTTTCGATAAAATTAACTGTAGGAAAGAAAGTCTATGAATTAATTGTTCCAAAGACGTGAGTTTTATTGTACTTTATGAGATGTACTGCACAGTTATTTTACGACGTATTTTTCTCGAAGCGTTACAAATTTTCTCAAAACAATTAAACAAAATAATTAAACAAATAAAACCAAATATATATGAGATGCTTCAAAGCAATAGAAATAAACCGTAGGTCATGAAATTTCTCCGAACAGGAAATTCGGGCTCAAATATAAGTCAACTCCAAAGTCAAGACAACTTGCAAGTTTTATACTATTGTAATTCTAACTGGAGTCATTTAAATTTAAATGTGAATTATGTCAATTCTTCATTAATAAAAGGTTTTCTCGGGACATGAAATGTTGTTTCTCTTATATGTAATTATAAAAAAAACGCAAACAACCACACACACTAAAAAACTGCAAAACGCAAAATTCAAAACTGTAAGTTTGCATGTATCTCTGCATGGACCCAACACACCTTCATGCCAAATTTGGTAATGACCCATCATAAAACGAAAAATGCAAAACTAAAAAAAAATGTATGTATCTCTCTATAAACCGATGAACCTGGACACCAGTTTTAATGAATATCCATCAAAACCCTTGGAAATATTTACATGGACATACAATAGACAACAGATAGCACTATTATATTTATATAGCAATAGATAGCACTATTATATTTATATAGACAACAGATAGCACTATTATATTTATATAGACAACAGATAGCACTATTATATTTATATAGCAATAGATAGCACTATTATATTTATATAGACAACAGATAGCACTATTATATTTATATAGACAACAGATAGCACTATTATATTTATATAGACAACAGATAGCACTATTATATTTATATAGATGTGGATGGTGATTGGGAAACATTTCAAAATTATTTTCTGCAATGAAATACGTTTCATTACTTTTCAAATCATTAAACTGATCCAATTCGTAATATTTTTGAAATTCTCTTGTGTCACTGAACATTAAAGAAATAAACAAATTGAAACTGACCGTAGTTCTTTATATGTAGGAAATTGAACAT
The DNA here is from genome assembly GCF_004210375.1 of Tachypleus tridentatus. NCBI lineage: Eukaryota > Metazoa > Arthropoda > Merostomata > Xiphosura > Limulidae > Tachypleus > Tachypleus tridentatus. Next base: position 26,461,339 of record NC_134826.1, on the reverse strand, counting down.
CTTAGTTTTTCACCTGTGCAGGTTGTTTTGTTTTCTTAGTTACAAAATCATTTTTGAATTGAAGTTAACAGTAAACATTTATTTATCTTTTACTAAACTGTAGTGGTACTTAAGGACAATGCAATGTAAATTCATACTTTCAATAAAAGTTATTGTAACGAAGCTTATAATAAATATATATGAATATGTTATTTACAAGTGCCATAACTCATTAAAGTTTCTCCTGGTTTAGATGATAAATTAAGTTCTGGTTTTGGTTTGAGTTTTCTGTAGTGTAACTGAGTAATATGAAAGAATTATCACTTGAACGGATTGAAAACATGAATGTCATTAAAATATAGCTGGCTTTATAAGCTATATCATTCAAGTTGCATTATTAAGACAAAGTCGGAAGTTTTTACCAGTTTTTCTGAATCTTGCTATCTGTAGGTGATTTCATTCAAAACGAAGTGCATTGTAAGGAACGCTAGACTCTTAAATCTTTAATATCACTAAATGGAGATATCTATTATTCAGCAAAAAAGGAACAGATAGGAAAATTTTCAAACAGCTGAAGGTACACGTGTAATTGCGTATAACAAGGTTGCTTAGTGAACACTTTCCTTCGTTAAATAAATTTTTGTCTCCAATGTGATAATATGTTTTTAATTTGTTTCTATACATGTTTTTAATTGCAGCTATGCCTGTGAAATTCCACTTATTTAGTCGTCGTGGATTTCGGCACCGACAGTCCGAACCAGTGCAATGTCACAATATATTTTCCCAACTATATGCTATAAGTACGTTATAAGAGTGATGGTCAGTCTTTTGTTGAGTGTTAATGACAGGCTTCCTTATTCTCAGGCCAGTAGTTTTCTTATCCCCGTGAAAATTGTAGGAAACAGAACTTTAAAAATTAATTTATAATGAGTTAAAGTTTTTAGCCCTTAAAGTATAAAATATCTCTTTAGTTCAGTTTATTAGAAAGAGCATTTTCTGGCATTTTAGTTTCAGTCACACACGTTGTAACCCCAGCATGGCCAGGTGGTTGAAACACTCGACTCGTAATCTGAGAGTCGTAGGTTCGAATCCCCGTCACACCAAACATACTCGCCCTTTCAGCCGTGGGGGCATTACAATGTGACAGCCAATCCCACTATTCGTTGGTAAAAGAGTAGTTCGAGAGTTGACGGTGGGTGGTGATGACTAGCTGCCTTCCCTCTCGTCTTACGGTGTTAAATTAGGGACGGCTAGCGCAGATAGCCCTCGAGTAGCTTTGCGCGAAATTAAAAAAACAACAACACACACGTTGTTTCTTTCTATCAAATCTGAAGCATTGTATAAGGAAGAGAGTATGTTTTAAACCATTTTTAACAATTAGAGGTTTTCTCCTTATAAATATAGGTAATTAACTAACATTCTATGGAATAATGTTATACATATAAATTACCTGTAACAGTTAACGTTGTACAAAAAATAACTGTAAGACAATACGTATAGACTCTGTAAATAAGTATTCTATGCGATGTTTGGAATGTACATTTCTGAAAAAGGTATTATACATTGCTTAAGAAAAGGGAACATTTTTATTGTATGATTTATAATTAGCTTATCGATCCATGTTTGTTTCGTTGGATAGAGTCAACTACTCGAAAGCAATGTACACATTTCACAGATTCTGAATGTTGTATAGCGGAAAAATTTAGTTTAGTTTAATATATATGATATTTAAATAAGTTTTATGGAGTCAAGTTCATATCAAACTCGTTTATGTTTACAAAATTGTAACTATTATGTTGAAATGTTAAAATGAAATACACTACGATTTAACTATTTTATGCGTAAAATAAATATAAATCACATATATAAAACATAACTTAAAAAAACAGTGACTGTTTAGTGAGAATAACATAGTGTTTACGTTTCAAACACGTGTATGTAAATTGAAAGCGAAGAAATACCATTTATGTATTCCTCCTTTGATTTTACTGGTAACTTTAGCAACAGTATTTCTGATTGTGAACCCGCTAAGCCTATGATGAGATCTATGCTATGTGAACTATAAGTAAATATAAACCTTGGAAAATAAACTTCAACCAGTTAGCTACCACATGGAAAAAAATAAAACAAACCAAGTTTTATAAGTTACATCTCCAAGAAAATTGCAAGAAAAAAACATTGGTTTTAGGTTTTATTGATTTATATTTGTTGATTTTCGAGATGAGTTAGGTATAAGGTTGTGTCTGAGCAAAGATTATTTTGCTTGCTCTCAATATAAAACATACTTTCTTATATATAAAACAAACTTGTTTTGCTATAAATGGTTCTATATAATAATTTCGTTGAGAAGTGTATGGAAGTTTGTTAAAAAAAACTATTTTAAGTCGTAATTCAGTGTCCTTTAGATCACGAATGAGATTGAAACTTAAGATAAACATGTTTTAATTGTGATTGTTTGTTACGTTTTACAGCTTTAATAAGTGTTATTAAATATTTCTCTGTTCAGCTGATGCTAATAACTATAATGGTAATCTGAGAGAAATACATAAAAACGAAATAGTTATCCTAAAATAGGCTTATAAGGCTAAACACTAGGATTCGATACATGCACTGGGTAGAGTATAGATAGCCAGTTGTGTAGGTTTGTACTTAACAGAACATAAACAAATAAAAATAGTATTTAATAATTTGTTACCAGTTTTAAATGAGATACAGACTTATTTATACTTTGGTGCATGCAACTAACAAATGTATTTCTTGGCATAAGATGCCAAAATATATTATTAAGAACCATCGTCTAGAAAGATCTCGAATTTCTTAACTGTTTTAAAATTCCATTAAGAACCACTCAAGCATCTGCAACTCAAACTGTTTCACGTTTTTTACGCAGGAAGCATGTTTTCTAGAAGATAATCTTTGAATGATGCTATGTTGAAAATTAATTAATTATGTACTTCATTATTAATTTTGATGATTATCCGTAAACTTGTTTTTATGAGAAATCATGCTACTATGACATTAAGGATATAACTTAAATAAATAATTTTATATCCCCTAGTAATACTACGAAAACTATAATTTCATGGACTTTCAGTAATAAAATATTTTGTTTTAAACGGAATTTAATTAATAACCATAAAGAGGCTTCGAAAAATGCACTTAATCGTGCTAATTATTCATTAAATATATTAGGTTGGACTAAAAATGTCTGTACATTTTAATGTGCTATTATTTTCGTCTGAAGCTGCAATAAGAACTTACGAAATAAATCTGGAATTCGAGATTATATAGTGTGTGGGTGAATCAAAAATCCTCAGTAAAATATATCTTTTATTTAAACGCACATCTGAAAAAAAACTGTTAAAAATATTTTCAAAATAAAAAATGTTACAGAAAAGGTAAATTTAAACTGACACTGTTAAATATTTTTAGAAGGAAAAGGGCAAAATTATTATTATTTTTAAAGCATTTATGAAGTACTGACGTACAAGGATCTTATATTTAAATCTATTTTTTGACAAATTCTGGAGATGTAATTTTTTTGAATTATGAAAAGATTTTCATGTTTTATACTAAAAATTCAAATCCTTTATCATTTCATTGTGTCACGCAGTAAAGTAACTATATTGTGCTAACTGTTTGGTTCGCCCTAAATAAGCATAAGATGAATACAGTATATATGTTTTTGTTCTAAAGTTTCTCTCTCCCATATGATTAAGGTTATAAAATATGTTATCCTACAAAGCGCAGGAAGGTAATTTTCGTTTCTAACAATCAGCTGTAAAGCGCTTGTTTCAGAACGTCATCGTAAACTCAGTACTTTAACTGTACGGTTACTAAAATTAAGGTATCGTCCAAATATGAAATGTCATCTCATTACCTATATGGTCCGGCATGGCCATGTGGTTAAGGCACTCTACTCGTAATCTGAGGGTTGTGAGATCGATTCTCCGTCACACCAAACATACTCGTCCTTTCAGCCGTGGAGGCGTTAACATGTGACGGTCAATCCCACTGTTCGTTGGTAAAAAAGTAGCTCAAGAGTTGGCGATGACTAGCTGTCTTCCCTCTGGTCTTACACTGCTAAATTAGGGACGGTTAGCGCAGATAGCTTTCGTGTAGCTTTGCGCGAAATTAATAAAAAACAAACAAACAAATATTACCTATACTGTAGCGTATAATGAAACGTTCAGTAATAATGATTAACAATAAAGTGGTATTTGATTTGTTTACAGTTAAGATCATGTAAAGGAATTGGTTCTAGAAAGAATGTAAATTATTAAAATCATACTAAAATCTTCCCACTGTCTTTAGTTCTCCGCTAGTACAGCGGTATGTCTCCGGATTTACAACGCTAAAATCAGGGGTTCGATTCCTCTCGATGGGCTGAGCAGATAGCTTTTGTGGCTTTGCTAAAAGAAAAACACACACCCACTGTCTTTAATGTTACCGAAAACACTGAATATTTATACATATTAAAATATTCAGAAGCCAAAACTTATGATGTTTTGTGTATGGACTGATAAAAGTTATATTAAAAAAAAACTGAAACCATCAGTAGGTTCTAGAATGTTGTTAAATTCTAAGCAACACAATAAGCCATATGTGCTCTGCCCACCACGGTTTTTGAAATCCTGTTCTAGAGTTATAAATCCACAGAAATAATAATGTGCCTCTAGAGGGCATTTTTAAAATGAATAGTTATTACGAGTATTATATACCCGTTGTATCAAACTTCTGAGTTCCAGATACCCTGTGATATCTTCAGTGTATTGTATGAATGTTAAGGTTTATTTTATGATTTTTATTATAGTTTTTAATCAAATGTGTAGATAACTTACTTTAAGTCTATTATCATATCGATCGAAAACAATCATTGAGAACACCTTAAACAAACCAGTAAATAATTATAAATTATAAATGTTTTTCTTAAAAGTGAAGTGTATCTCAAACGTAGCTTACTAAGTCAAAATTACACTATAAAATATAATTATGCTTGTATTGTTAACGTAATAATTAGGATAACGCATTATAGTAAGGTAGTATTAATCATGAAGAAGGTTGATGCTGTTTTTCTTGTCGTACAAACTTATACAACTGACTGTTTTCACTCTGTTTGCCTCGTGTCATTGAACGTCGAATAGAACATTGCAAGCTAAAAAAGTTGCTACAGACACACTGGGAGACAATTAAGATGGACTGTTGCGAACTCATATAATAAGTTATATGTACTCTTCAAAAAAAGAAACGCAAAAGGCAAAATTTGAGACATGTTGTAAACAAGTTTATTCCGAGTAGTTCTGTATGGCATGCGTGAAACTTTGCACATTCACTGCTGAACATCCAAAGTCTGCAAAGACGAAGTCCACGCTCACTAGTTGAAGTTTAACGTCACTCAACGTCAATAACGAGTATGCCCCCATGAGCATCAATAACTGCTTGGCATCTCCTGCCCATGGAAGCGATGAGATGACAAATCACATCCTGTGGAATGGCTGTTCACTCAGCCTGCAAAGCTGCTGCAAGCTGAGGTAGAGTCTGCGGTTGAGGTTGTCGCCGTCGCAGACGTCGGTCCAACTCGTCCCAAAGATGTTCGATGGGGTTTAAATCTGGTGATCTAGAGAGCCAGGGAAGAACATTGATGTTGTGGTGTCTCAAGAAGACAGTGGTGAGTCGGGCTGTGTGAGGACGGGCGTTGTCATGTTGAAAAACGTCGTTGACGTTCACCATGATGGCTTGCACATGGGGCCTAAGAATCTCGTCGACGGTTGCGTACGGTGTGATCGGAAATCCTATGCAGCCCTGGTATGGTTGAGGCAGTAGACGTCGCAGCGGTTGTCCTATCCCGAAGGTGACGTAACCGGATGTAGCGATCTTGTGCGGGCGTGGTCACACGAGGTCTGCCAGATCGTGGATGGTCACAAGTTGATCCATGTTGTTGGTGACGATTTCATAGCCTTGTGATGGTGCTTGGGTAGACATTCACAGCTCTGGCTACATCTGATCGAGATTCGCCTGCTTCCAACGACCAATGGCGTTGTTGCATTGTGCTTCAGTCAGTCCAGACGTAGCTGTATTGCGTGTCGGTGGCTTAACACTGAGCTATGGAAACCGAGAATCCGTCACCTTTATAGGGATTTTGCACATGTTGCACTTGCAGAACATGCAGATCTCTCAAACAAATTTATTGGACACGAATGCGTTTTGGCGAAAAATCCGATGTTTTCCCCCGTTTTCAAAGTGTACAACTTTTATTGTCATTTTGGTCTGACAATCAGTGCCTTAACACGTGTAACATCACATACTCTGAGCTTGTAACGTTATTACATATATTTCTCTTTAAAATAACAAAACTATCCCTTTTGCGTTTCTTTTTTTGAAGAGTATATTATGTCCAAACACTCATGCCCAGAATGACGTTCATTTTTCCGTGTGATATCATAATTAATTAAACCTGTTCTAAGTAAATATATTTTCTTATGAGAATCTTCGTTTCTAATATACAACTTCTTTCTTCATTTGAGAAATGAAGAAATATTCACCCTTTTTATAACTATAATGAGAGTATTCATCCTTCTCATAAGTATGTTGAAGTAGTATTCATACTTTTGATAACTATAATAAAAAGATATTCATCTTAATATAGTATAAAGAAATCGTATTTATCCTTTTCATAAATATATTCAAGAAGTATTCATACTTGTTTTATAAGTATAATGAAATGGTATGTATCCTTTTTATACATATAATGAAAGACTCTTCACTCTTTTTATAAGTATAATGAAAGAGCTATCAAATCGTTTTATGACCATAAAGAAGAGGTATTAATCTTTTTTACAGGCATAAAAAGTAGTATTAAATCGTTTTCATAAATATAATAAAGTAGTATTTGTCCTTTTTATGAGTATAATGAAAGGGTATTTACTGTTTTTATAAGTATATATGAAGTAGTGTTCATTCTTTTTATGAGTATAAAGAAAGATATATGAAATCGAGTTATAAGCATGAAGAAGTTGTATTAATCCTTTTTATAGCATAAAAAGTAGTATTAAATCGTTTTCATAAATATAATGAAATAGTATCCATCCTTTTTATGAGTATAATAAGAGTATTCATTCTTTTTACGAGAATAGTGAGAGTATTCATCCTTTTTGTGACTCTAATGACAGATAATTCACTTTTATTATAAGTATCATGAAAGAGTATTCATCCTTTTTATACGTATAATGAGAGTATTTGTCCATTTTATAGTATAATGAGGTAGTATTCATCCTTTCTATGAATATAATGAAAGAGTATTCCCTTTTCTTGTAAGTATAATGAAACAGCAATTCATTTTTCAAATAAGTATAAAGAAGTAGTACTAATCCTTTGTATAAGTATAGAGTAGTAGTATTCATCCTTTTCATAAGTATAAAGTAGTAGTATTCATCCTTTTCATAAGTATAAAGTAGTAGTATTCATCCTTTTCATAAATATAATGAAGTAGTATTCATCCTTTGTATAAGTATAAAGTAGTAGTATTCATCCTTTTCATAAGTATAAAGTAGTAGTATTCATCCTTTGCATAAGTATAAAGTAGTAGTATTTCATAAGTATAAAGTAGTAGTATTCATCCTTTTCATAAGTATAAAGTAGTAGTATTCATCCTTTTCATAAGTATAAAGTAGTAGTATTCATCCTTTGTATAAATATAATGAAGTTTTCATAAGTATAAAGTAGTAGTATTCATCCTTTTCATAAATATATTGATGTAATATTCAACCATTCTTATTAGTATAATAAGTAGTATTTATCCTTTCTTAAAAGTATAATGGAAGGTTATTCATCCTTTTTAATAATATACTGAGAGTATTCTTCCTTTTCATAAGTATATTGAAAAAGTATTCATTTTTTATAAGTATAATGAAAGATGTTTTCTTTCTTTTTATGATTGAAATGAAGTAGAATTAATTATTTTGATGAGTATGATGTAAGAGGTATTGATCCGTTTTATAAGTATAATTAATTAGTATTCATCCTTTTCATAAATATGATGAAAGGGTATTTATCCTTTTTAATAGTATGATAAGACATTTTCAGAAACAACATTGTTATCCCGCAGACAGTTCAGTACTTTATTAATTAATTTTGATATCGTAATAAATATAAGTTAATTTATGAAGATTTTATTTTTGATATTAACTATAAAAATATTCATATGATAATGACTTATATATTAGGCTACCTTCAAGTGAAAAGTTGTCCATCTATCTGGTACAGCGTAGTCATTTTATAAACGGAACAATTTCGAATAAAGTCGCCAATTAAATAACATTTGGAACAGAAGTAGATAAAAAGAGGTCATTGGGAGTTTAGGATGAAAGTATAGGTAATTATAGAAGTAGAGTGAAGGGAAAAGTATACGGAAAGTGGAGACGCTACATGAATTAGTCATCATTATTTCTAGATGAACCTTGAATAGGTTATTGAAAAAAGTATAAACTGCGGAAAATTCCTCAAGAGTTTTACTGGTACATTAATATTATTTTGATGTCTCACTACGTCGTTGCAGATCGTGTGGTTATTTGCAGGTATACTTCACCTGACGACAGTGCATTTTTTAAATAGTCATGCAACTTATTTTCCATTATGAAAGACTCGTCGTAAGAGTTTCATGTCCATGGCATAATATACCTCTCTGGTTGTTTCATCCGACGACTTGACACACATATATTCATGTAAATATCATGAATATTTATGAATATTATTTTTTCTGCAATTGCTTGAGGTATGGAATAGCTAAACGAGAAATATGACAGGAAACGTTGTCTTGATTATACCATATCGTGTTGGCCTCGTTTTTAGACGCGTATCCTTTTTGGTAATGTTGAATAACGTTGCATGGGTCACGTGGATGGATTTTAATTTTTGTGTTCTTAGATTCTGACTTGTTGCAAGACACCACATCTTAATTACCACGGCTGGAGTACGACTTAGTGCAGGTCTCTTTCTGGGTTGTACTGGTATCTCAAGTTGATCCATATTCTATTATTTTCCATTTCCATTAAGTATAATGAATATTTGTGATTTAGAAATTATAAATACCAGAAACTAAACACAAGTTAAATATTATAAGTATAGAAATATCATGCTTAGGAAGTGGCTGCTACATACCCTTCTTTAAATCAAAACTTTTTGGTGGGATCGCACAGCCTAGAAACAACAATCATTTTCAAAATGTAATTCTTAGACATTTCATATTACCGCGACTTTATACTGGCTGTGCCACCCACGTGACTTCCAGATTTCTTTATCTAGCACCTATATGTGTCAAGCAAACGTGGAAAGACACTCAGTAACAGCACCAGCCGAGTATACGGTTATTTTTAACTAGTTTGCTGGATTGATTGTCACAACTACTACACCACTACAGATGAATATACAGAACGTATCTAGCAATGTACTGCGTCGGACCTTCCGAAATTCAGACATTACTGAAACTCTATGGATATGCTTAATAGCTTACTGATTTATTTCATATTTTTTCTATTGTTTTTCAAGTTACCTTTACGTACTTTTATAGCACAGAAACACTGTACTTGGTAAATTCATGAAGATGATGGATAAGCGGAGTCCTGGTGTTATGATAATTTCAATAGTGTTAGAATTGTCGCCTTGTACATATGTTAACATTCGCTGTATTTTCAGTCGCCTCTGTAAACCATAACGCACCTGAGTACAGGAAATCTGGCAATTGGCCAATTTATACTCGCACATTTAATATTTTAAACAAATTCGGTTAGCTGTCACTAGGTGGTGCTCTCTTTCTAGGACATTACCTCCGAGTCCAGAGAAGCGTCTGATTGCCCTGTCTCGTGCAGTCATACCCTGTAAGCACGCGCTGTGCGGCGAGCCGCTTCTGCTCGCCTTGTAGTTTGCATGGGAAGCATTGTTTAGGAGTCGAAAGATTCAAACCAGTGAACACAAGTGTACAAACAAATATCTCAGCACACTTCTTGCTGTTTCAAGTTTGTTCTTCAGTCTGGAAGTGTGGATCTTGTGGAAATGATGTGAGATGGAACAACCACACCTGCTACGAACGACTTCTTACTAAAACAACATTGTATCGAACTGTATAATATGTCGCAAACTTGGCTTATTTCAGTTATGTCAGATATGAAAAATATCTTTTGTTTGAGTGTGGCATTTTGGACAGTACTCGTACTTTTGTTAACAACTACCGAAGGTGAGTTTTTTATGAGTTTGTATATTTTAGTACAAAGTTTATTACAATCAACAACAGCTTATCACACATAGCTAATATTCATTGTGAAATGATATAACATTGCCTTTTAAAAATATTTTTAACCACATAAACTAAGGTATTTTGTGGAACCTAAATCATTTAACTTATAAGAATAATAAATTGATTATTTTGAAGTCTATATTGTTTCCACGTTTGGTGCATATGAAGACTTTGAACAAAGAAATATGGATCAATAGTAAGTATATCAGGTATGCCTTAGTTGTAATTATCCGACTGCCATTTTTAGCGCGTGGAAACGTGAGGTTTGTTTGTTTTACATATATTTTGATTTACAGATTTTTATGGTCGTTTTTTCCACAACAAGGTTTTACTTCTCGAGTGTTAATCAACGAAAACAATATAAATCTGTATTGTACTAAGTGTATATACCACAAATAGATAACACTGGTGTTACTTGAAAGTTAGACAGAAAATATAGAACTTTTAAAATAATTCTTCAAAATAAAAATATTGAATATTTACAAGCTTATTTGTTTGTATTTCTTTGACAAAATATTTTTTTTTGAATAATCATAAGGCCGGCATGGCCAAGCGTGTTAAAGCGTGCGACTCGTAATCTGAGGGTCGCGGGTTCGCATCCCTGTAGCGCCAAACATGCTCGCCTTTCAATCCCGTTATTCGTTGGTAAAAGAGTAGCCCTTTTCAGCCGTGGGACGCTATAATGTGACGGTCAATCCCGCTATTTGTTGGTAAAAGAGTAGCCCAAGAGTTGGCGATGGGTGGTGATGACTAGTTGCCTTCCCTTTAGCCTTACACAGCTAAATTAGGGACGGCTAGCACAGATAGCCCTCGAGTAGCTTTGTGTGAAATTCCAAAACAAACAAACGAACAAATCCAATGATCACTATACATCGAAAAGCTTACGAGTGAACGTGAAATATACGTAAAATGTATAAATTATGCAAAAATCCTTTACAGTTGGAAAGAGAATATCTGTAATTTTTATCCTTTCCTTATGTACCTCATTAATATGGTAACTTCTAATAAAGAATTAAAACAATAATAATCAAAACGTGTAGTTATGAAAGTACTCCATCAAATTAATTGTTCCTGAGTCCATACGGTATAATTAACACAGGGCCACTCTGATCCATTTTCTATCACCTTTCACTTAACAACACTACGATAGTTTGTTTTCTGTTCTCATGGCTTCCGCAGAGCTTAGTATATTGCAGTTCTATGTTTACGTTTTGATATATTTTTTATATAGTAAATTAAAAACGTTTTCAGCTTTTAGCCTCTTGTCACGTTTTTGTTACTCCATATGCCAAACATCAAACACGGAATAATAATATACAGTTGTTTATATTAAAACGTCCAGTTATTCGTAGTAAATCCAAACATATCTTTATCTATCAACAAATAATATTTACTTAGCAAACAGTAAAATAAAGAATAAGGAATTATAAATTATAATGTATAATTTGAAAACATCTTTGAGTTAACTATTTTTACTTAACGAAATGAGTGAGTTTCGTTGGGTAATAAAGATTAAATGCGCACTTTCAAGTCGGAAGAAAACACACCCTAGAGCTGAATAGACAACTAGCTGTTCGCCATGATCATGTTGCTTTAACATGGAATAGGATAAGAATACAGACTCGCCTCGATTACTAAGGTTCTCTGAAAACAGTTTAATTATAAAGATTTTGACAGTGTAACATTTTTGCTGTTGTTTTTTATTTCTTTGTTCTTTATTTTTATTCAGAGTTAAAATAACTTTGTTCCATAACAAATACGATTGTGCTTTAAATAATACTTCTGGTTCTCGAATCTTTATTTAAACTACAATAACGTCTGAAACTTTGGGTTATATTAACAACCAGTTCTCACACGTGTTTATTTAATTACTTTAAACTTACAACCCTGAAATTCATCAGCAACAAGAAACTTTGAAACCATGTTTCTTATATAAAAAAATCAAGCAAAAATGTTTTATGTGTTATCCATATAGTAGAGGTGAACATGACCAAACAGTCAGCAAGCAGGATTATGGATGTGCAAGACTCTAATGTTTGCTTCAACTTTTGGTCATGATTACTTCTAGATACAAAAGTCAACAGAGGTTAATATATTTTTTTCCATATCAAAGTAATAGTTCTCAACCAAGTATTAAAAGAAAGGAACACTACAGAGGCAAATTTTCTCTTAAGAAACCCAAACGTGGACATTTCAAACCATGGCTCGTCTTCATGCCTTAACAATAATTTTTTTTTACCATACAACACTTGAAGATGGCCTGCTCCTATAGGCCAAAATGTTGTTCAATTACCTAAACATTTCCGCTGTAAAGTTGGTCACGATATTGAATTAAATATATTATCTGTATTGTTCTAAATGAAACCCTTTACGTACGATATTCTAACCTTGTTTCTCTAGTTCGTATTTAGTTCCTTTGAACATATTTACCGATTAGTTCCCGCCATTTTCTGCTTTTACGTTAATTTCTACATATATATCAATATAGTTTGGTTTGTTTTTAATTTCGCAATAAGACTATCTGTGCTAGCCGTCCCTAATTTAGCAGTGTAAGGCTAGAGGGAATGCAGCTAGTCATCAACACCCACCGCCAACTCTTGGGCTACCCTTTTACCAACGAATAGTGAGATTGATCATGACATTATAACACTTCCACGGCTGAAAGGAAGAGTATGTGACAGGAATTCGAACCCGCGACCCTCAGATTAGGAGTCGAGTGTCTTAACCACCTGGCCATGGCGGGCCGGTCAATAGATTTCTGACGCTGTTTGTTTGTTTGTTTAGAATTAAGCACAAAGATATACAGTGGGCTGTCTGTGTTCTGCCCATCACAGGTATCGAAACGTGGTTTCTCGCGATGTGAGTCCGCACACATACTGCTGTGCTACTGGGAGAATCATGACACTGAAAACAGTGTTTCGATACTCATGGTTGCCACAATACAAATAGCTTATTGTGTAGCGTTGTGCTTTATTACAAACAAACTAATTGTGTTCTATATTTATCCACGATACTGTGTGCATAGAACATTTTAAGCATCGCAATGTGCTATAAACGTATGACTGTAGAGCTCATACATAAATATTTACTGATAAAATAATATTATGAATGTTTCTAACTGTAGTCATGCTCTTAGTGTTATTTTCAATGATGAATAAATCAATGTGGAAACTATTTGGAAATCGTGTATTGAAAGAGTCGTGTAAAGTCAAACTTTAATCGTTTTACTCAGTTTAATACAAAACACGATGACGATACGTCTGTGGAATAACCGTAGACATACCAGAGTCTGTCTGTTAACGATCTTATCACACTGAACACGCAGAACCAGATTTCCAGAGTGGGATTTGCAATACGCACACTGTACCCACCGTTCTGTATTATGATAATGTCTTTCATGCTAGAGGTTATGCAAATATTATTTTTTTTACCGACACATTTTCAAAATCTAAAATAAAGTTTGGTATCATTTAGTTTCGAAATAAACACACTAATTTCATAAATCGTGATTTGTAGGCTACCTACAACACCTATAGTATGGAACAAGTATTCCTACGTTATGCTACACCTATAGTATGGAACAAGTATTCCTACGTTATGCTACGCCTATAGTATGGAACAAGTATTCCTACTTTATGCTACACCTATAGTATGGAACAAGTATTCCTACTTTATGCTACACCTATAGTATGGAACAAGTATTCCTACGTTATGCTACGCCTATAGTATGGAACAAGTATTCCTACTTTATACTACACCTATAGTATGGAACAAGTATACCAACGTTATGCTACACCTATAGTATGGAACAAGTATTCCAACGTTATGCTACACCTGTAGTATGGAACAAGTATTCCAACGTTATGTTACACCTATAGTATGGAACAAGTATTCCAACGTTATGCTACACTTATAGTATGGAACATGTATTCCAACGTTATGCTACACCTATAGTATAGAACAAGTATTCCTACATCATGGTTAATTTTAGTGACGTGTTGCAGTGTATTTAAAATACAGAAGCGAAATTTATAAAAAAAACAACTTGATTGAGCGTATTCAGTTCGTTTTATAATAATAAAACATGACACTTCGCCTTTAACGAAAACTGCGACTTTAGTCTCATTGTTTCTCTACACTATACACTCTGTACTAGGTTTTTGTTGGGTTTTTCAATAATAAAAGATCTCTGTGTGTATGTGTTTTTTTCTTATAGCAAAGCCGTATCGGGGATCTGCTGAGTCCACCGAGGAGAATCGAACCCCTAATTTTAGCGTTGTAAATTCGTAGACTTACCGCTGTACTAGCGGGGGGGGGGCGGTAAAAGACGACCCTTCCCATTTAATAAAACCTACGACTATACACTCTATACCACTGTTTTTGAGAGTTTATTTACATGCTCGTATAAATTGATAGAAGTAAAAGTTATTAAAGCATAATTACGCAAGTATACAGTGTTACTAAAAATCAAAGGATAGTGATACTTTATACCCAAAGCAAAAATAATTGCCAAACTAGTCCCCAGAAATATAAATGTTCGTGTACAACTAGATGCCTATGTATCGATTTAAATATTAATGAATAACCGGTTATCTAAAAGCGATATAAATTTTCATGTGTAACCAGTTATCTAAATATTGATATAAATATCGCGTATAACCAACTACCTAAATATCGATATAAATGTTCATGTATAACTAGATATCTCCAGCCGAATACTTAGTTTTGTACAAAATAGAGGTCTATAATTTACAGTTTAAATGCCCATAGCTGTAAAAATTTAGAAACCAAATGAAGAAAAAATACACGTGCGAATTACTGATTTTTATTATAAAAAGTTATTATAAAGGTGAAGTTAGAAGAAATCGAATTTAATGCCACAAAGAGTTTTGTAAAAACATATATCACAACTAAATCTTACTTCGATAACATGAATGTTAAGACGCTCAATCCGATTGGTTTGGTTTTCGTTTTTGAGTTTCGGGCAAAGCTACACTAGGGCTATCTGCGCTAGCCGTCCCCAAATTTAGCAGTGTAAGACTAGAGGGAAGGCAGCTTGTCATCACCACCCACCACCAACTCTTGGGCTACTCTTTTACCAACGAATAGTGGGATTGATCGTCACATTAAACGCACCCATAGCTGAAAAGGCGAGTATGTTTGGTGCGACGGGAATTCAAACCCGCGAACCTCAGATTACGAGTCAAACGCCTTAACCCACCTGGCCATGCCGAGCCATCAATCTGATTGGTAGAATATGCATTGGAAAAACTAGAGATAGATCAGCAGATCTTTTCGGAAGTTGATGAGCACGTGCCACACTCAAAACGTTACCTTACGAAATTCTGGAACTCCATTTCATCTTTCAACTCAACATCAAATCGCATTACGAAATTAACGAAATTCATTCACTCAGATTTCTCTCAAGAAATATTTTGCTTACCTTTTACTTTTGGCCGATCACCTTTTGAATCTTACCTTGGTAAAAGTTTTTCCACTCTTTGATTTGTTTCACTGGATTATCATTCTGTTATTTTTATTACTTAACGTAATATAAGTAACTTAGTTGCTGTAACCGAAAGTTTTTATTTTTTACATTTTCTTGCAAATTTCAATTTTATATACAAAATATCAGCAAATTTTTCTCAAAGAATATTTTTTTAAGATGCATAACGTGGACGGTGTGTAATTAGAACATCTATATGTTTTACTTCTTCAAGAAATCATTCTTAGAGGAGCTTCTGTGTAACGCAGTGTTTGTTGACTGATGAGAAACGTTTATAAAAGAAAACCGAATAAAGATTTCAATTAGAAACGTTTATTTATCTTGTAATAACCTTATCCGAATTGATTTTCCTTACGTCTTGCGGATTGGCCCGGGATGTCCGAGGATCGCGGGTTCGAATTCCCGTCACACCAAACATGCTCTCACTTTCAGCCGTGGGGGCTTTATAATATGACGGTCAATTCACTATTCGTTGGTAAAAGAGTAGCCCAAGAGCTGATGGTGGGTGGTGATGGCTAGCTTTCTTCTCGCTAGTACTACACTGCTAAATGAGGGACAGTTAGGGCAGATCGCTCTCGAGTAGCTTTATGCTAAATTCAAAACAAACAAACGTGTTGCGGAACAACAGCCACTGAAGAAACAACAACAAAAAACGTTCGTAGCATAGATTAATATATAAACATGTTATGCTTGTAATGAAATATACTGTTTATGAAGTTATTCGCGTTTGTTTGGTTTTCATTTTGAATATTTTTGTACCTTTTTACAGAACCTGTATACATACATACGTTATTGTCCTTAGGAAATCGAGGTTCACAAAGCGGACTGGGAACATTAAATCTTATTCAGGTCATTCTACTAAATATCCAAAACCATGTGTTTAATTTGTCTTCTTTCTCTCTCACTCTCAACAATGAGAGTATTTACTCTGTTACTTTTTGCATTTTCACTCAAACTTACACAAGTACTACCTTCGTATACCTATCTATAGCTTTGTTTAAATAGACAGATATTTAGCAGCACCACTGCCATGTCTAAGACTATTCTTCTATGACCAAACAGTAGTATTTAACCTTCACTCTTAGGTTGAACTGAGTTAAGGTACTATATAAAATGCCCAGTAGTTTCGCCTAATGGCCCTGACTTCTCACATGCAGAGGTCAGCTCTCTAAGAAGTAAAAAAAAGTTATTTTACTGATATTACATGTAATATTCTGGTTGTATGTGTTTATAAAAAATACTCTTTTGCTATTTTTAACAAACTCAAACTCTTATTCGTTTTTCAACAGTCTCATTCGCCCTGAATGTCGATTAAGACCTTTCATGGTTGTTGTTTTCCACTTAGAAATACAAAAGAAGTTAATGTCCTCCCATTAGAGTTCTGTTGAATCTTATAAACACAGTTCTCCTACGAACTTGTCAGCTTCCTTGTTTAGTTTTTATCCTTGCATGGCACACAGGTTCAGGTTATGGATTTATCGTTCAGTTGGTTTACTTTCTACTATCCATTTACAGATCAGCCACTCTGCGTTTAATACACTGCTGCTTCTGATTCACTTTCAAATACTGTGTCAGTTGCTTTTAGCGATTTACTGACTTTAGAAATACACATGAGAGGTTGCTCGTGCTTTCTAGCTCCATCCTTGAATATTCTACCAGTTTTATTCTCAATACTTTTTCTCCACGAGCCCATGAATACCCAATCTCTATTAGTGCCCGTTATAGCGTTTAAATTACTACTGAAAGGCAATTTTAATAGCGTACAGTCTAAAAGTGTTTAATGAGTTTTACAGTAAAAGGACGCAACCATAAACCTTTGAATGCACTGTCTAGGCATGCTGAGTACTAGGCTATGCGTGGAACATTCCAAAATACCATATTGGTGATTTGCCTAAAAATGTGAATCCTGTTGCAATTACTGTCCAATTGTGCTATTTTATTTTCTCAACTAACACTTCAAAAGAGAAATTGAATGTTACTGGGCTTCTAAGCAAGTGCTCTAATGTGTTCAAAAACGAGTTTGTCAGTTCGAGACACCTGAATAGATAACAAACACTTTCTTTTCCAGATGATGACTTATATCCTGAGAAACGCGGATTTTGCTCAGAATATGCTGAATAACGTGCTACATTATACCGTGAACAATAATAATAAAGAAACAATAGAGATTACCTCTTATCTCTTTTGTGTTTACATACCATTTAGTATGGTGATATATCTTTGCGACATAATTTTGAACATTGAGTTTAAGCCTACCTGAGAAATGTATCTTGAAAACATCTTGCTTTTAATACGATCGCACTTTAAAACTTACTAAATACTATCCAGTTTGAGATAGAAAGGAATAATAGAATTTGAAATACTTTTTATGCCTTGTGAAACTCTCATTATGCTTTGTATGGATAATTTGGCATAAAAAAGAGTAATATGCTTGGTTGATTCTGTTCTGTTGAATAAATTTGGTCATCTGTAATTTGGACTTAGAACTTTGGACTTGGATACCTATATTAGTAACCAATAAATGATATTTAATCATACATCATCTTATACAAGATCTTTTGGTGAAAGAGAACACTGATCTTCCCTTTCTAGTTTTAGATGTGGACATCTAGAAAAATGCTAATTAAGTATTTGAGTAATGAAAAATATTCATCATCCACAGTGCTTATCAAACCAGTAATGGATGTTGCACTTACGGGTATACTATGTCACTCCTTTGTCCATATCTTAATAAAACATAATAATGATGCACGGGTACACTATGTCACTCCTTTGTCCATATCTTAATGAAACATAGTAATAATGCACGGGTATACCATGTCACTTCTTTGTCCATATCTTAATGAAACATAGTAATGGTGCACTGGTGTACCATATCACTTCTTTGTCCATATCTTAATGAAACATAGTAATGATGCACGGTTATACTATGTCACTTCTTTGTCCATATTTTAATGAAACATAGTAATGATGCCCGGGTATACTATGTCACTCCTTTGTCCATATCTTAAAGAAACATAGTAATAATGCACGGGAATACCATGTCACTTCTTTGTCCATATCTTAATGAAACATAGTAATGATGCACGGGTATACCATATCACTTATTTGTCCATATCTTAATGAAACTTAGTAATGATACACGGGTACACTATATCACTCCTTTGTCCATATCTTAATGAAACATAGTAATAATGCACGGGTATACCATGCCACTTCTTTGTCCATATCTTAATAAAACATAATAATGATGCACGGGTACACTATGTCACTCCTTTGTCCATATCTTAATGAAACATAGTAATAATGCACGGGTATACCATGTCACTTCTTTGTCCATATCTTAATGAAACATAGTAATGATGCACGGTTATACTATGTCACTCCTTTGTCCATATTTTAATGAAACATAGTAATGATGCACGGTTATACTATGTCACTCCTTTGTCCATATTTTAATGAAACATAGTAATGATGCACGGTTATACTATGTCACTCCTTTGTCCATATTTTAATGAAACATAGTAATGATGCACGGTTATACTATGTCACTCCTTTGTCCATATTTTAATGAAACATAGTAATGATGCACGGTTATACTATGTCACTCCTTTGTCCATATTTTAATGAAACATAGTAATGATGCACGGATATACTATGTCACTTCTTTGTCCAAAATTAATGAAACATAGTAATGATGCACGGTTATACTATGTCACTCCTTTGTCCATATCTTAAAGAAACATAGTAATGATGCACGGGTATACTATGTCACTCCTTTGTCCATATCTTAATGAAACATAGTAATGATGCACGGTTATACTATGTCACTCCTTTGTCCATATTTTAATGAAACATAGTAATGATGCACGGATATACTATGTCACTTCTTTGTCCAAAATTAATGAAACATAGTAATGATGCACGGTTATACTATGTCACTCCTTTGTCCATATCTTAAAGAAACATAGTAATGATGCACGGGTATACTATGTCACTCCTTTGTCCATATCTTAATGAAACATAGTAATGATGCACGGTTATACTATGTCACTCCTTTGTCCATATTTTAATGAAACATAGTAATGATGCACGGATATACTATGTCACTTCTTTGTCCAAAATTAATGAAACATAGTAATGATGCACGGTTATACTATGTCACTCCTTTGTCCATATCTTAAAGAAACATAGTAATGATGCACGGGTATACTATGTCACTCCTTTGTTCATATCTTAATGAAACATAGTAATGATACAACCATTACTGGCAGTATTTCGAAATGGTGTTGAATATATTCGCCTTTGGAAGAAAGTATATGACATTATAGTTGTAGATATATGATTAAATAGTTCATTGATTTTCCTTCATAAACAGAATGTGAAAACACATGTGTCATTGTCATTACAATATTGGTGTAACAATAATCTAATCATTCAAGCCTTGTCACAGAAGTGTGCTACGTGGTAGATGTAATAAATTATTTCTGCACAGTAAACGCTGCCGGATATCAATCTGTAGATTAATATTTTAGAGAATCAGGTATGAAATGGCACTCCTCTTCTAGTGTCATTGGCTTGCTATCGTATAGGACGCAGAACCCGATTCTGTTGAAGCACAACGCATGCCCAAACTGATGAAACAACCCAACACTCATTCACCAATAAATTACAGACTGAAAATTTGACGCGAAAGAGGTTGGTGTTGATACAGATTGGAGCAGATAGTGCAAAAACAAACTGTCCACAGTTCTCTCAACAACATCTGTAGTTAGTCACATTGGATGAACACTATGCAAACCATATGGTCACAACCTATATATATGAAAAGCTATCTAAAAATAGGCTATATAACGTATAGGCCAGTAGTAAAGGGACGAAGATTGTTTCAAATAAGTTCTACTCTTTCTCTGGATTAATCATGATAGTAGTGTAATCCATATATACTGTTTTAATAGTTCCTGAGTCAAACAGGCATTGTGTGTTGCTGTGCTCACATAAGGTCAATAACATGTTTCATAATAATCCAATGAAACAATGATCACAAGATGACCAGACCAACTTCTGTAAATAAAGGTGTTGCAACAAATATCGTTAATATTTCTAATGAACCGAACAATGATGGAACATGAATAGTTATTGTTTAGAATACATATAACCTAAAATCTTTTTGAGTGAGTTATGAGAAAAATTAACAGTGTTTCTTTTAGTCGTTTTCATGGCTTTTAAATACTTTTTTTCAAAATAGAAATACAATAATAAAATTCGAAAAGAAGAAGAGATCCATCTTATAAGCCATCGTCCGTTTGACCATATGGAAACGTTAAAAGTTAGATTACAAATAGCTATCAACATTGTCCATAATAGATAATGTTTAAAATGTTTATTTAAAGATAGATTTGGTATATACTGTTTGGAAACTTACTGGACACATTTGGGGATGGCTTTCTAAATACAGTGTTCTGGTTCCTGAATTAAACATTTGATTCATAATGTGTTTTGGGTGAACTGACTATGGAACTTGATCTGATACACCCAACACAGAGATACATAATCTCTTCCATACATATACATATTTATAAATATTTATGTATATGTAGAATAGTATCAGTATCTTGCATAGGATCTAAAACAGATTGTTCTGCTGTGACTCAAGCAGTTTTTGCTGTCTGTCGCTATACCATGATGGAACGTACATAACATGTCGTATAGAATAAATACAGGGGATTAATTTATATTAATGGAGTTTTGATGAATTTGTGTAATTTAAGCATATTACTTAAAAATATACAATTGCAGAATTATAAGAAACATCATCTTGAGGAAAATTAGTGTAAAAGTGAGTTATTTTGAGAAGGAAAGAAATTTTATTTTATATTGAAGCATTTACTTACGAGCTAATAAACATCTTCCTGTAACATCGAACATTATGTGAATTTTTGTATTGTTATAATTTTTTTTTCTGGCATTCACTTTCCACATAGTAATTTGTTTAATTAATTTCCATGTTTTAATATTATCTTAGGTTAACGTATTTAAACTCTTATAAGTAATTTTACATACACTTACATATTACTGAAAGATTCAACAATAAGAGGAAGGCATCCAGTGGTAAGTTTGAAGGCTTATAACACTCAGAATAGGGTATTGATATTCATGGTGAGCACAGTACAGAAAAGCTATTATGTGGAGTTCTGCTTAACAAACACACCTTGTATCAACGAATTTCGTGTCATTACTCAAATAACAAAGAATAACATGCCTCAGTTGTTTCTTACAAAATATCTCCATAAGACAAATAATATAATTAGAAGATTGAAATTTCTCACCAAATAACTTTTCAATGAGGTTGAAAAACGTGTAATTCAACCAATTCACTTCAGACGAGTGTTTTCACTTCATATCTGAACTCATAACTCAAATACTTTACTCAACCGGCTTAAACAATGCATGTTCTATAATAACATAAAAACACTCTCCGTAGATCCACCTGTTCTAAATCATTTTGCATCGCGTTATTTGAAGGTTCACTTTATTTCTAGTTGCTGTTTTGAATTAAGCACAAAGCTACAGAATGAGCTACCTGTGCTCTGCCCACCACGGATATCGAAACCGAGTTTTTAGCGTTGTAAGTCTGCAGACATACCATTGAACCACTGGGAGGCTATTTCTAGTTTTGATACGCCTAAAAGTATTCATTTGCCGAGGGATTAAAACATAAATGCAAATTAATATAATTTGGTTTCAAGATAATTCTTACTGAATATAAACTTGGTCTTAGTTTTATAAATGTTGTAACGTTTTATAAATACTTTCGAATTATTCATATATAAATGAAAACTCAATTGCAATTTTTTGCTCAATTTTTTAGTCTAATTAGCAACACCAACGTTGATTATATTTTAAGTGAATACAAATTTGGTTTGAACTAGTCAAATAATTTCGTCTCCAACGAAAGAAATTTTACTTTCTTTACCCTTTCACCAACAATATACATTAATAAATATCTTTCACCAATAAACATTAATAAATATCATTCTTTCAACAATATACATTAATAAATATCTTTACCCTTTCACCAACAATATATATTAATAAATATCTTTATCCTTTCACCAACAATATACATTAATAAATATCTTTACCCTTTCACCAACAATATACAGTAATAAATATTATAAAAAATTGATCTAATTTCTTTATTGTTTCTATTTTTTCTATTTTTATTTAACGCTGGCCAACAACACCTTCCACTCTTTGTGGCCACTTATTTACGACTAAATACTAAAATCTGATACCCTTGGTTTAAATTTTCGGAGTATGCGTTCCTGAAAATGAATCGCGAACTAGACGGATCTCAGTAATCTAGTCTCAAAGCAAAGTGTTCTTATGCACCATGTCTTTTTTCTTTACCCATTTTAATCATAAAACTAAACCGATGTCACTTATGGGCTCATTTTTAATTTTGAACAAAAATCTAATGAGCTTACAACTTAGAGTTTCGTATTCATTGTGGGTCCATTGTAACCTAGTGGTTTACGTACCATGTTCCAGAGTTAAAGCTCCAAGTTTCGCAATGTACTGGTTAACATGCTTTTATTATTAGATGTGGAATTGTCATAAAAATGGCGATCAGTTTCTCTGTTTAATTAAGTAGAGTTAATTTCTTTTGAATTTATTCAGAAAGCTACTCGAGCGCTAACCGTCCTTAATCTAGCATTGTAAAACTAGAAGGAAGGCAACTAGTCATCAGAGGTCACAGTCAACTCTTCGGCTACTCATTTACCAACGAATAGTGTGATTGACCGTTAAATTATAACGCGCCCACTGCTGTATGGGAAAGCATGTTCTTTTTGACGGGGATTTTAACCCGCGACCTTCGGATTAGGAGTCGAGTGCCTTATCCATCTAGCCATGCCGGACCTGCTTTTGTGCTATATTTAGGGTTTTGATTGTATTAATGATGCATAATCATGATATTAAAACAGCTAGTTCAACAATGGTAGATCTAATTCTTAAATATAATTCGACATAACTTAAATATTACGTTAGTTTTCGTCCATGAAGTAAGCGTTTGTGTCGTTACCGACCCTCGTATAACATTACAATATTAAACTAGTAGGGAAAATGTTAGCGTTTTATGAAATAAATTGTTGTTGTTTCTTGTGACAAAGCACAAAATTACTCAATGGGACATTTTTTGTGTTCATCACTGGTATCAAAACTCAGCTTTTATTGTAACGCCCCCACGGCTGAAAGGGCGATCATATTTGGTGTTACGGGGATTCGAACCCACGATCCACAGATTATGAGTCGAGTGCCCTAACCACCTGGTCAAGCCGGACCATTAATAATAAATATGTAGTCAAGAAGTGCTTACCGTTAAGAAAACTTATTTCTACTTTTGGGGTCTCTCACCAGAAAGTTTATAATGTATATAGCATAAAATGATATTCAGGCCAGAAATACCAAATCAATGTAAGAATTCTAGAACTCAAGGTAGAATATTAAATACTCTTACTGTTGTGGGTTTTGGTTTAAATTAACTTAAATTGTTTCAGTATCTTACTATGCTAATTAATTCCTAATTATTTACCTACCCTACACACAGGAAACTATGTCACTCTGCGCACTTGGTGACATTTAATGTATTTTTATGTTAGAGAAAAGAGATTAAACTACTCAAAATATTAAAGAATAATCAAAGTCTTTGCACTTTATTTTAAATCAAATAAAACAGTGTTATGCTGAGTGATCAGACATTGGGTTTGATATTCATATCAACAACTGGAATTTATACCCACAAATAACTATTTTCTGCTACAGATTTGATAAATCTTATCTCTGTGGATCCTTATTAAATCAGCATATTTTAGACGCTGAAAATCACATTTCGACAAAAATGGTGGGAAGAGTACATATATCCCATTAAACTTTGAAGTTTAAACAATGAGTTTGAAAAATCGACTTTTGAGTTAACTTCACAATGCATTTATTTAACAATAAACGTCTTCAAGCTTCATTGTGACCATTTAGTTAGATGATGGACAAAATCACTCATGAACAACACTCTGCAAGACTTGAAGCCATCCTACAATCACGTGTTCCCATAGCTTCTAGCTAAACTATTGTCCTTAATATTATGGGAACATCTATCTCACATAATTCTCACTCAGCTGTTTCACAGGAACTAGTCAAACCACTAAACCTTTTCAAGGAGCTCTTTTATGGCACTGCTCACAGTCATTGGTTTGGACTGACTTATGTTCTCTTGCCTAGTTTTACAGTAGCAGTGTTCACTACTGTTTTTGGCTTTTCAGGAACTAGCTAAGCTATTAGTCAAACCAAAGCTTTTATATTTTGTTGTTCAGAAAGTGGATGTGACGAATTTACTATTATATATATATTGATATAGATGTTTGTTTCAGTTAAATGTATGTATTTAGAATGCATTAACTTATACCGTTATATTGTATTACGAAATTTCCTCTAAAGTTGTAGAAGATTCTCGAGTGTAAGAATCAACAATGAATATGTCAATGCAAATGCTAGTATTGTTTTAACTGAAACTTCTAGAATATCGCCTAATGCTTATAAAAGATAAAAAAACGCAACGCACCAAGAGACTTTATATATTGTCGATGTACCACTGTTGGCATGCTACAAACCTCGGAAGTTATAGCTCTGATTAACGCTTATTAACCGGAAACTTCATATATCGACCAGAAACATTTATAAATTTCGTTACATTAAAAATCATTTAACTTCTGCGGATTAGCACGAGACATTAGTTTTTACGAAGACATTATATATATTCAGCTGTTAAAAACGCACGAAGGCCCGGCATGGCCAAGCGTGTTAAGGCGTGCGACTCGTAATCTGAGGGTCGCGGATTCGCATCCCGATCGCGCCAAACATGCTCGCCCTCCCAGCCGTGGAGGCGTTATAATGTGACGGTCAATCCCACTATTAAACATCTTAAACGATTTTTCAAAGAAGTTTCTCACAAAACCATCAACATAATTTCACAAAACAGAAAACTAAAAAACAACCTTACAAAAAGAGACATTAATTCCATTAAAAACCTAAAACAAGACAAAATCATAAAAATTCTAAAAGCAGATAAAGGTAACGCTATAGTCATAATGAACACGAATGAATACATTCAAAAAATGAATAACATCCTATCAGACACGAACAAATTTAAACCAATACACACAAATTCAACAAAGACACACGAGACGCAACTGAACAAATTACTACTACAAATGAAAAAAGCAAACACACTATTCCTACCTACGTAAAACCGACTCACGCACACCGCAAATATACAGCATCCCCAAACCTCATAAACCAGATTGTCCATTACGACCAATAATGTCCACATATGAATCGTTTAATTACAATCTTGGTAAATACATAGCATGGGCATTCTCCAAATATGTAACATCAGCCAGCTCATTCATCAAAGACTCTTTTAATTTCAAGTCTAATCTAAATCAACTTAATCATAAAGCCTTAATGGCCAGTTTCGATATTATATCCCTCTTTACAGAAGTTCCAACCACTGAAGCCTACAAGATAGCCTTAGAACTCTATATCCGAGACCCTAACCCAACCATAGAAATTCCCAGTAATCAGTTAGCAACCCTAATAGAATTCACCACGATAAAGACAAACTTCATGTTCAACAACCAAAACTATATACAAACAAATGGCCTAAGCATGGGCAACCCAGTATCACCAGTTATAGCCAATATTTTTTATGACACAAGTTGAAACACAAGCAATTAACACAGCATTACATCCACCACTATACTGGTACAGATATGTGGATGACGCGGTTGCGGCATTCAAATCTACAGAACACATACTTAATTTTTTCAATCACATTAACTCTATACATCCCAACATTAACTTCACATGTGAACAGGAAGAAAGCAATCAAATATCATTTCTTAACCTCAAAATTACAAGAACCGACACACAATTCAAAACAGAAATCCACCGAAAAATCACCCATACTGGACTATACATTCCTTGGAACTCAGCACATGAAACAAAACAAAAACTCAACACACTAAGAAACCAAATAAACACAGCCATAAAACTATGCTCACCAGATAAAATTAACGATGAATTAGACAAAATAAAACAATACTTCATCAACATCAATAAGTTTCCCCACAAACCGTAGAAAACATTATACGCACACACCTAGACAGAAAGCAAAATCAACCAACTAAAGTAAATATACCTCACGAATCAAAAAATCACGAAACCATATACTGCTGTATACCATATATTCCTGACATCACCAAACAAATAACCAACATTTGGCAAAAATTAGTAACAAAATATGACATTCCAGTTAATACCAAATTTATTCAAAAACCAGGCACAAAACTGAGGTCTATACTATGTAAAAACTACACTGACAAACACCACACCAACATTATTTATAAAATACAATGTGATAACTGCCACGACTTCTATATTGGAGAAAAAAGTAGAAAAATGGAAAAGAACATAAAAAGTCACCTTCACACGTTTTCGAACACTGCAAGTCAAATAAACACAACATAACCATAGAAAACACTCAAATACTAAATAAAGAAACAAACATAAACAAACGCAAAATTAAAGAAGCCTTACTTATACAACAACTTAAACCCAAAATAAACCAATATAAAGGAACGCCATTATACCTATATTAATATAATAAAATAAATAAAATTATATATTCAAACATCTAACACCGCCCTCTACATTCCGACACTCAGTTACACAACCCCTTTCAAACATGTGGTCAGCTTCCGGTCAGTTACCTCTTTCTTTGTGAACCTGACGATGACCGAAGAAGGTCGAAACGTTGTTTGCTCTTCTATGTAAAATATTTTCTCAACCCAAACGAGCCGTTTTTGCATATAAAAATCCCACTATTCGTTGGTAAAAGAGTAGCCCAAGAGTCGGCGATGGGTGGTGATGACTAACTGCCTTCCTTCTAGTCTTCCATTGCTAAATTAGGGATGGCTAGCACAGATAG